>NW_007729662.1:110127-118886 GCF_000696425.1 Galeopterus variegatus
GCCTCCTGCCTCGCCCTTCTCTAAAGCAGTTCCTCTAGGGGTAGGTCTCAGGTTCCTCCTGCTTTGCCAACTGGCAGGGCGACTCGAAGTGTCCGCTGCCTACCAACACCACAATGTTCAGGAGGAGGAGGAGAACTCTTTTCTTCCTTTTTACCCTTCCCTGTCCACCTCGCCAATCCACATATGATTCAGAGAAACGGAGATCAAAAACACATTTAATGCGAAGGCTGGGAATTACAGACTATGCCTGGACTGAAGAGTCCAATGCAGACTTACATATATGAGCAATCTCTCTAACCACCTTAAGGAACTAATAAAGGGGCATTTTCTTGTGTTTAATCAATAGCAAGGAAAAGTAAATAAAACAATCATTTTAAAAATGATTCATGAAAACAGGCATTTGTGGCACAGTGGGCTGGAAAGTGGCTCCGCGGCAGGGAAAGGCACTCCCCCTCCCAGGATGCCAGCCAGGACCAACCTCACTTGCCACTGTATTGAAATGATAGCTTCAAGCAAGTCAAAAATAGCCCACAGTGGGCTGGAAAGTGGCTCCGCGGCAGGGAAAGGCACTCCCCCTCCCAGGATGCCAGCCGGACCAACCTCACTTGCCACTGTATTGAAATGATAGCTTCAAGCAAGTCAAAAATAGCCTGTATCCTTTACGAATTCTTTCCAGACCAAAATAAAAATGACTGAAAGGACCCTCCAAAAATACCCAGTCTATGACAGCCAGAATACATTCTAGCTCAGCTGGTTCATTCTTATCCTGTTTGCAATTCTCTGAGCTTCAAAGAGAAAAGCAAGTCCCGGCAAAGGCCTTCAGCAAAGGGCTTCTCTCCGAGTATTGGTTTTGTACTTGCTCCGGGTGCTGTTGACTTTTGCAGCGCTGTACGATTATGGGAAATAAGGATAATATTTGCCCTCAGAGCCAGGAAAGAACAAATATTTTATCAACATCTAAATCATCTCTCATCTGGCGGGGGAGGAGGCGCGGCACGCTCAGCTGCACACACGTAAGCTCATGAGGGTAGAGAGAGGGCTGCTTGGGGAATCTTCTACCTGTGCAAACTTGACCTACTGACACCTGGAACCACATCCCCTGCAAAGAGCTCTCTCTCTCTGTGAAAATCCAAAACACCTCTGCCCTTCCAGGTACCTCGCTACTACTCCTCATCCCCAAACAATTGCCAGAGGTCCACCATGGTGTTGTTTTCATTTCCAAAGGTGGAAACCAGGCCTGGGGCTTGGGAAGGTGGGGTATTTCTTTGGATATTTTGGGGGGGGGGGATAAGGGCTTGCCCTGTTGTTATGTTTGTTTCCATTCACTGATCCTCCACCACTAGCCCAGAAATGACAGTAGGTGGAAACACTATCTTTCATTACACAAAGTATAAATAGTGTAATCTATCAGCGCCGTCAATCACAATGATTGATTACAGGCTGTCATAGAGAAGAGTGACATATTAGAAAAGTTTTGTTAACAATGCCTATTGCTAGTCAGCCTGCCACAGAGGCTGGTGATTAATGTGTTGTCAGCCTGTAATCCCACACCCTTGGCTAATGAGGCAGGAATTTATCATCTTTACAGAGTGGCAGATGTCAGGGAGAAAGGAATCCAAGTGCTGGAAACAATATACTTTTTCTTACTAGGCCTGACAAGTCTGACAGGCCGAAAAAAACCACAAAGCAGCTTTGTATAAGCACCAACTTAAAACGAGGAACTTTTCATTTGGCATCTTCGCTTTAAATAGTGCTGCAAACCAGCCTCGATCCCTTCAGGAAAAAAAAAAAAAAAAAAGGACGTGACAAGAGGAGGGCACAATGCTGAGCTCTGTGAACTTTGCACCCCAGTCTTGACAGCTGGAGACCCCAGGAAAAGGTTGCCATGGCGAGTAGACAGCTTTCTTTGGAAGAGAAGCCCAGAGTAACTTTCCACTTTTACCTGTGAACTTGTGACTGGGAGGAAAACCCAGCATCCCTGAGGGCTGGGGACAGCAGTTTCCCTTGCCACTGCCTTGGGGTGGCTTTTACCTGGGGACATATCTAGATTTCTGGAAACACTGCTCCTTTCTGTTTTGAGTGAGAAATGCGGAGAGAGACAAGTCAGGAGGCTTTTCACTGGTCAAGAAAGAGCAACACAGCAGGAGGGGAGGACCCTCGGAAAAAGACTTTCCCCCACGCTCTGCTCTTATGAAACCACTCTCAGGATGATTTTTTCCCCATCTTTCCTCCCACCATCACTTCCATTTTTGAAATAAAGCAATGCCTAAAAACTCTCCAAGCCCAAGAAAATTCAAGCCCACTGAAAAAGAAGAAGCTTCTAGAAGTCCTTTTAATAAATGTTGTCCCTCTGCACCCCACCCCTCAACCGCGTCGGCCCACCTCAACACAATTCTACTAATGAGAAGACCCTTCAGGGCAAATCTTAGATCTTTCAAGAGACTATGACATGGCTTCTGAATATCTTGACCTGGCCTAGATCATTCATTCTGTTCCAAATTACTCATAAGCACTACCCCCCCTCCCCCAGGAGACGCCTGATCTTTTCCATGAAGTCTTGAAGATATTCCCAAACTAGAAGATTTAAACTCTTCTCTCCCACTGATACATTCTGCCCATTCCCGAGCTAGCAGAAGTCAAGGGGGAAAGGTATGAGTTAAAAAGGTTAACTCCTCTGGTTCGGAAACGTCTTAGGACCAGTGCCCTGTGAAGACTTCCCATGTTGCTTGTTCTCATGTCAGTTTCCACGGAAGGGGCAAATCTTAAGTGGCACATTCTGACTGATGTAATCCTTTTCTAAACAGATACCTCTGCTAATGTAGACAAATGCAGTGCAAGAAGAAGAAAAAAAGAGGGTGGTGGTGGTGGGGGGACAGCAACCAGAGGAGAAAAACTCTGCCTTCTGTCAACAGCACCCTCAGGCTAGAACACACAGCAAAGCATTAAGTAATTTAATCTCCAAAAGGCAGCGCTCTGGCATTAAAACTGCATCAGGGTCTCGGGAGCTGGGACACGCCCGGTGCAGCGAGAGAGGGGTTTAGTGGGCCGGGGATCCCCAGCCCAGAAGGAAAACCAGAGCAATACCTGGGCCTCTGGAGCCTTCCCCAGACCCAAGGTGCTCAAGGCTGCCGACCTGGGGACCTTCTCGCTGACGGGCCAGGCCCAACTCAGAAGCTGGAGGCTCTGAGTGGGAGCGCCAGGGAGCAAGAGGCAAGTTGAACCCTGATGCTAATCAGGCGGCTCTGAGTGAAGGGTGACGAGGATCGGCGCCGGCTCCACTCGGCCCAGGCCGCCGCCGCCCGGCCACAGATCTCAGCGGTGATAAGCAGGGAGCAGCGGGGAGGCCCCTCTACCCTGATCCTGCGGGCCCGGGTGTGCCCAGGGAGGGCGGGCAGGAGAACCCCCACCCACAGCCTCCTGGCAAAAGGCTGGGTGCTTTGGAGGGCTCCCCCACACGTTCCTCGCTACGGCCAGGACACAGGGCCCCACTGGCCCTCCCGCCGCCAGCCCCTGCCCCTCCGCCCCCTTCCCCCTCGCTCATGCAGCTTTCATTAACTCCCTTGGCCAGCAATTTCCATCCATTCGACGACAGATTAGAAGTGGAATTCAAAAGGAGAGTCACTTGACCTCCCATAATGTGCTCCTCTTAATTACATTAAAGATTTTCAAATGTAGCCATACTGGGTTTGACAGGTAAGGTTTTAATCAACTTCAGGTGGCCACTTTTAAGAGCTCCTCTGACTGGTGCTGTGACGTTGGCGTCCCCGACGCTGCCAACGTGGTTCTAATTTAAATGGCTAATTTTGACACGAAGAAAAGATGAGAGACCAGGAAGCCCCTGCCACTGCGGTGGGGGTGATTTCTAAATTAGGATTAATGCAGCAGGCTGAAGCATGGTTGGAGGTTTATTTTATGGAGGTTGGAGCAAGTAAATAACATTTATCCTTTGTATACGTCTGCATATAATTACAGTAAAGTTTTCTTGTGTGTTAAATTATACAAACTCTTCAAAAGTGGGTGCCTAATGTCTTTTTCTAAAGCTGTGTTATTATTTTGGTCAAAAGTTGTTTACATTAAATAAATTCAATTTACTAAACTCTGACATGTTTGCACAACTGCATATAATTTATGCTGGAAGCCTGAAACATGACTTTCAAATGAACTTTCTTGGTTCAAATTTGGTGGACTGGGGTTGGAACATTTAGGTGTGGTGACGTGCTCAATCCAGGTTTTGTGGCCAGTTTAGTTGATCTCATTTTTCTCTCTCAAAGTCTTTTCATCATTCAGTAAATGTATATTGAGTATATACTGTGGTCCAAGCATTCTGCTGGGTGCTGAGGATATAATGATGAGCAAAAAAAAAAGATATGATCCTTGTTCTAAGGAGCTTAAAGATGATTAAGGGAAGCAGAGAAGCAGAATTGCACACGAAGACGTGAAATTGCAAAAGCAATAAGAGGCTAGGGAGGAGAGGTACATGCTGCTTTGAGGATCCATAAAATAGCAGGATCTGGTCTTGTCTTGGAGGAAGGTTGCCCTGGGGAACTGATAACATAAGCTGATAACCAGAGGATCAGAAGGACAAAGTTAACTAGGTTACTAAAAGAAGACAGAGAAAAACACATGAATAAAGGCCCATGGTGGGATGGAGAAAGGCATTTAAGACAGACTGAAAAGAAGGTGAGTGTAGGGGTAGAGGGTTGGGGGTGTGTGTGAGGGATACTGATGGTTTGAAATGGAGCTGGAGAGTAGGTAGTAGGGCCAGGCTACGTGGGGTGGCATAGGCCATGTTATACGGCCTTTATCTTAAAAGCAAGACTAAGCCATTGCAAGGTCAGGAGGATGACCTGATTTGTTTGTATTTTGCAAAGATCTGCTGAAGGGAGCAGAGCAGACCGCAAGGGGTCAAGAACTGATGGAGGCAGGCTAGTTTGGAGGCTATTAGTCCAGAATTTAAAAAATAAACCACAAACGTAACATGGTTTGGAATGGGGTGATGATGGCTTTGCAACATGGTGAAGGAGTAAAACTGGTGCAGTGTTGCACAGACTGGTCAACTCAGGTTCTGACTTGCAGACCTGCGGGGTGTTGGCAGCATCCACTGAGATCTTGGAGGTCTCTGAAGGAGGATAGCTGCCTACATGAGGAACATGAGAGACCTTCAGGGCATCTGAGATGTATCAAGAGGGCAGAGGCAAATACCTCTCTGGAGTACATATGGGTGCTAGTCGGAAACAAGGAGGTGAATGAGACTTCCAGACTGAGAAGAGGAGAGTCCTTGAGCTCACCCTTGACACATTTCAATATTTACTGGCTGGGTAAACATACATGAGCCTGAACAAAAATGTTGTAAGAGTGGCCAGGGAGGTGATAGAAAACCACATGGTCACAAAAACCATGGAAAGACAGTGTTTTAAAAATAAGGGGTGAACAACGGTCTCTAGCTGCTAAAAGGCCAAGTAAGACACACACTGAATACTCCATTGGATTTAGCAACGTGGAGGTCACTGGATAATTATGCTAACAGCAGAATAGTGGTGCCAAAATCCCCACTGATCCATACTGGAGCAAATTGTTGAATAAGCTGAGGGTAAAGGAATGGAGACCATGGGAATAGTCAAATCTTTTGAAAAGTTTGACTAAAGAGAGAGGAGAAAGGGCTGAAAAGGGCTTTGGATATAGAGTGATTGGTTCATTGTTTAAATGGAGGACACTGAGAGTTCTCAAAATCTGATGAGAAAGATTGTGTAAAAAAGGAAAAAATGACTCTGCTTCCCCCAGAGAGAGGAGTAATTGATGGCATCCCTCACATGGGTGGAGGAGCAAGCTTAGATAGGAGGAAGACTTGATTGATTTTGCTGTATGTTCCTGGAAGAGAGATTTCTCTTGGGGATAGAATGAACATTTCTTTTATCAGCAGACCAAAAGGTGCCCAACAAGGATGAGAGCCTTGTCACGTGCTGTGAAGGTCATCACATGTCCTGGGCCTGATGCAAAGTGCTCAGTACTTTGGGAGGAGGGGAGAAAAAGACAACTCATGCCCAGGCCCACTGGTCCAGGAGATGTGCTCTGAGTCCCCACAGTCCTGACAGTAAGCTGCAGCTCATGGCCTTTTGGTGAGAAAAGGCTACAACCAAGGTGAGTGATGACTGTAGGGTATCTGGATGAGGAGATGGCATTTTAGTCTGTTTTCTACATTTTCACTTTTCTGCTCTTTCAGGAACATGCTGCCCATTGACCAACAAGTGTCTGCAATGTGTTCAGCTACACTTGGCTTTGTGGGAAACAGGGAGAATGTGTAAAAGCATAACTGTTATCTTTGCATAACTCACAGTACATTTGGAGAAATAAGACAAACATACTTAATATAAGAACAATAACTCAGCATGAGTACTTCCAAGATTTAGAGTCAAGGGGTTGGTCAGGGAGGGCTTCTTGGAGGAGGCAGATTCTGAGCTGTGTGGTAAGTTAAGTAGGATCTGGATAGGTGCTGAGCAGAGGGCACGGCATTGAGCTCTATTTCCTTTACCACACTTAAAATTTTTTCTAATAAAAATATTTCATTGAAGAAAAATAGAAAATACAGACAAATATTTTTTAAAAAATCCAAAAACCATCTGCAATTACAGTACCCAGAGACAAATATGGTTAGCATCTGGGTGATGTTCCTTCTGTTCTTTTCTCTAATTGCATGTGTAGGGCTTCGTATGTATGCATGTACACACACACAGACATATGCACACCCAAACGGAACACAGATCTGTTTACCCCAGTCTCTTGTTTTCTAGACAGCTTTCTGGTTTGCTGATTTGAAGATTGATGGTTACTTTACAATATACACACACATAATGCAGAAAGGAAATCTCTCCACAATCCCACCTCAAATCAACTACATCTAGTCAGGTCTTGGAGGTACCTTAAGCAGAGTGGGGTTCAGGGCAGGGACCCCAGTGACTCTCTGATAACACATCTGATGACCGATCAGTTGGATCCAAGACCCCATTCCCAAAGAACACCTCCCCAGGCTGTAAGCAGGGCCTCTTCCTTCCCAGGCTCTAGGGATGAGACATTTAGGGGCTGGTATTTTCCTCAAGCTTGAAATAAGCAGGGATAAAGCTGCCATATTTCCACTTAGTATGAATTTCTTCCTTCCCCAATTTCTTTTGGACTCTGCAGTTATTTTACCTTATACTGTGGGGGACAAGACTGCTCTTGAGGTAAAGACTTAATGACTCTGGCTCAGTCTTTTTCTAGGAAAGACTCTTTTCCCCTGAGGGAAGAAATATCTGAGGAGGACAGAGTACCAGCAGGAACCAGATGATTCAGATGAGGATACTTTAAAGAAAGGTCTATTTAAAGGGCAGGATCACAGAAACCATGCAGGTATGTTCAGGCACCCAGAGACCAGCAAAAGGGGGAAGCCGTTGCCACCCCTAGGGCTGAAGGGCACCGGCAGTGAGGACTGGAGTCAGGGAGGAAGGTGCACCCCTCCCTCCTCCCAAGAGTCAGACGCAACTAGCGCCAGCGGTCTGCGTAGAACAAAGAGGCGATTTCACTGCATCTAGAAACCAGGGGAGACAGGCCCTGGCCCAACTCCAAAAGGCCCAGACTGCCTTGAGTCAGGTGACTGATGCTATGATAAGGTGGGACAGACATGGGAATATCACCTCTCTGCGTCTAAGCCAGTGTTTCTCAACTGTGGCCCCTGGATCAGTCGCATCACCTGGGAACTTGTGAGAAATGCAAATTCTCAGGTCCCACCCTACATCTACTTAATCAAAAACTCTGGGAGTGGGGCCCAGAGAACTGTTTTAACAAGCCCTGCAAGCTGCAGTTTGAGAACCAATGCCCTAAGCTAACATAGTTCCTTTGAAAAGAGATGTAATGAGCAACACCTGGAAGGGTGATCCAGCCCAGCCACAGCAACCGATCAGCCATGTGTGGGCCTCCCCTCCCACCGCCAGAAGGTGCAGAATCTAGGAAGGAGGGAGGCTATTGTGAAAGATCAATGCCTGAAATAAGCTCTCTGAAGCTCTCCTTGCGTCCAGGCAGAAATAGCTGCTCTGGGACTCCAGGGGGGATATTTTAGAATGATGGAGACTCTGTTACCAGCAGCCCCTGCCTCTGAGGACTCTCTCCTCATTCTGGCAAAAGAATGGACCTGATCAGGACTCTGCTGTTGCTAACACCACTGGGAGATGATGCATTTCTGCTAATGGCACCTTCTGTCGCTACAGAGAAGCTGCTCCAGCTTCCTCTTGTCCCGCAGAGAATCTGGCAGCCTCCAGAAGATGTAATAGAGACCTGAGGACATTTGGAAGATGCACTACACAGGAAGGTGTTTCAATTTGATTTACCTTCCGTCTCCTACAAGGAACCGATAGTACCACATTGCATCACGAACCCAGCAAGCACCAAGAGTGGGCCTGAGGGAGACCAAATAACCCTTATCAAGTATATGAAGGGTGATCGCATGGATGCTGGTGACTGGCTTCTCCAAAGACACAATAACGGAGGATTAGCTTAAATACAGCAGGAGGGACTCGGAATGGAAATGGGGAAATGAGACAGGGATATTTTACAGCTAGAGACCAATAGGGGTTCTCATCCACTGCCTGAAGAACAAATAGTTTGTGAATTCGTTCCCCATATGCTATTGACAGGCTTATGGTGAAAGCAATTATTTGAGGGTTAAGTAAAACCTTAAGCTTTTAAGTGTAGTGGGTAAAAATATTCGGGAAGCTTAGCTTTCTACTGCA
>NW_007729662.1:119324-123132 GCF_000696425.1 Galeopterus variegatus
GTGGTTTGGGCGAGCCTCATTAAAAAGGTAAGATTTTAGCAAAAACCGAGAGAGAGTAAGGCAATTGGCCAAATGGACAGCTGAGAGAAGAGACTTCCAGGCAGAGAAAATGGCTAGAGCAAAGGCCCTAGGGCAGGAGCTTGCTGGTATATTCTAGAAAGAGGAATGAAGACAGCAAGGTTGGAACTGATGGAGTGGGGGGGTGTAGGAGAAAGGCAGCCAGAGACACGAGATAGGGCAGGGCCTTTGCATGGAATGGGAAGCCAGTGCGGGATTCCGTATAGAGGGGTGACCCACAAACACAGTCCTTCATCCACCCACTCAGCTAGTCACAAATTCAGCCCATTTTCATGACCCTGGCAAGGACCCCACAGGAAAGAAAGGCACACTCACCTGAGATTTTTAAAAGAAGGAGCTATTTACAGGGCTATGGGCAAGACAAAGGAAAGCACCAGGGATGCAGAAGCCCAGGGCTAGCAACAGCACAAATCCCTTGCTAAGACACTGGTGAGATCTGGAGCTGAGGAAGTAGGGGAGGGGCTGCCCAGCACGAACTGCAGTCCTGGATGGACACAGTCAGGACCGCAAACCTGCAGGGTAGAGATGGGAGAAGAAATACCCCTACTTCTCCCTCAGTTTTCAAACCCAGCCAGAAGCCGGAGAGCATGGAGCCTGGGTAGTTCGGGCCAGCACCAGCCCACCAGGACACAAAGCAAGGCAAAGAGTAAAACGCAGACCTGGAATAACAATCAGGGAATAGGCGACACAGCCAGGCCTAGTGCCATCCCTGGAGAGCCTGTGGAGGGAAGAAGAGTCATGGTCCTCGCCTGCGTGGGGCTTGCATTCTGAGGGGGACAGACATTAAACAAATACATCACCATCCCTCCTCCCTGCCAAAAAAAGTCAGATGCTGGGAAAAATTCCACCCGTCCTTGGAAGAAGGGAATAGTGCTGATCTTTTAACCTCAGGGCAGATACCAGTGTGCACCTTGTTGAGGCAGCTACAAGTGTGATAGAAAACACACCATCATTCTGTCTTGAATAATCAGAAGACAGACACAAATTATTCACTACAACCTGGGAGAAATTTATTAACACATCATTCCCATGACCTACCACAACCAAAAGGGCTGAAAACGTGTTCATCAATTTCAGACACAGCCTTCATGTTGCCCATGTTCAAAACCTGAGCACGGAGCTCCCACGCTGGAAGTGCCTCAGCAGGGCTGCTGCCACACCTACTGTCACAGAACAGAGGCTCTCAGGATCAGAAGAACATTATGGGACAGGTAGTCCAGCCACTCTGCATGAAGAGAATCCTTTCCCATACACGTCATTAAGCACGTCTTGTAATCGGAAACTCATTATCACATAAGACAGCTCTGATGGTTAAAAATAACTTCTTTACACTCAACTGCATTTTGCTATGTTGTAGTTTCCATCTAAGAAGGTTATGAAATTGCAAGAAAAGTCCTAAAGGAGACCCCAAAAATCATCCTAAGAGATGCTACAAAGTCTCCTTTATGAGAATTGTCAAAAGATGTCCTCTTTGCCTTTCTTGTTTCAATAATGAAAAGTCAGGGTCCTCTGGGAAGACTGAAACTAAAAAAGTGAGATGATTAAAAATTATAGAGTCAAAAGGGGATCTCAGGTTCCTTCAAAAGTTAAATATAGAATTACCATAGGACCCAGCAATTCCAGTTCTAAATATATACCCAAAAGAATGAAAAAAAGATGAACAAGTACATATACAAGCACATTCATAGTAACACTAGTCAAAATAGCCAAAAGGTAGAAACTTCCCAAATGTCCACCAAAGGATGAATGGATAAACAAAGTGGTGTATCCATACAAGGGAATATTATTTAGTCATAAAAAGGAATAAAATACTAAGACATGCTACTATGCGGATAAACCTTGAAAACATTATGCTAAGTGGAAAACAGGCAGATGATGCAGGAGGCCACACAGTGTAAGACCGTTTATGAGAAATACATAATTATTATAATTATATTTATAATATTTATAAGAAATAGGTAAATCCATGGAGACAAAATGCAGATTGGTATTTGCCAGGGGCTAGGAGAACGGGGGAATGAGAGAAACTGCTTAATGGATAAGAGGCTTTACTTTAGAATGATGGAAATGTTTGGAACTAGATAAAGGTGGTAGTTGCACAACACTGGAAATGTACTACATGCCACTAAATTGATCACTTTAAAATGGTTAATTTTATATAAATATTACCTCAATAAATTATTTTTTAAAAAGGAATGGAGGATAGTAGGGTAAGTATAAATATAGAAAGCAAATTCTGCTGTACTAGAACTTTTGGCTAGAAAGATGTAAATTCACAACTAACAACAAAAAGCCAGACTTACTGTCAGGTAACAAGCCCAAAGACCAAAATTACACCAAGAGGAGGAACAGAATGAAAATATAAATCAGTTCAGAAATGTACAGACAAGCACTTCTTAAACAATCAGTAGTTATTGTCTTATATTAAATTTCTAGTTCATTATAACCTGGTACTTTTGTAAAATAAAAATGAATAACTAGGATTTCTGGCTTCCTTCTACCTAGACAGCTGGGGAGAGTATCTATCATGCATTAACAATAAGAAAAAGCTGGATAATTTGCAAAATCATTACTTTTCTTGATCCCGTCAGAGGAATAGAGGCAGGGGAGGAAGATGGGCCGCCATCAATTGGATGAAAATAATTCAGCTAAAATTTTTAATAGATTGTTAAGGGCCATGTCTGGGCTATCATAAGAGACTAGAATCCCTGGGAGAGGAAGACACAGGAAATTCACATGAACTCTTTTCCAAGGCCCTCTGTGTGCTCACAGAGAAAGACTGGGGGCAGGACTGGGGTCCAGGGAAAGCTGCCCTCAATAGTGCAGGCCTGGTGGAGGGAATGGATGCTGCTGATGGAACCACAGCATGCATCACAATTACTTCTCCCCTAAAAGAATGAAAGCCTTAAATTGCTGGGAAAGAGGCTACATTTCCTGTCAGGCTGGGGTCTCCCTGCATCTGGGAGAAGGGTGAAAGAATAAAAACCCTCAACTCCCCACTGGGAGAGGGGCAATCTGGTATGATCAAGACTCATACATTTAAGGCAAAGAATATTACAAGGAATAAAGAAGAATATTACATAATGACAAAGAGGCCATTTAGCAAGAGCACATAACAATCCTAAATGCGTACGTGTACTCAACAACAGGGCCTCAAAAGACATAAAGCAAAAAGTAATAAAACTAAAAGGAAAAACAGACAAGTCCACAATTACAGACTTCATCACTCCTTTCTTAGTAATCAGTAAAATAAGTAGACATAATCAGTACGATTACTCAAATAGAAGAACTGGACAACACTATCAACCAACTTGGCCTAACTAACATTATGAAGCCTGATACAAAACAATAGCAGTAATGCACATTCTTTCCAAATACATATGGAACATTCACAAAAATACACCATATTCTGGGCAATAAAACAAACCTCAACAAATTTAACAGAATTAAGGTCATTCAAAGTTTGTTATCTAACCATGCAAAATTAAACTACTAATAAATACAGAAATATATCTTGAAAATATGTGAAAACTACACAACATAGTTCTAAAGAACATGTGGGTTAAAGATAAAGTCATAAGAGAATGCAGAAAATACTTTTTTTTTCCTTTTTGTCTTTTTTCATGACCGGCAACAGATCACAACCCTTGGTGTCGCACCCGTACCGCGACCGGCAACAGATCGCAACCCTCGGTGTCGCGCCCGCACCGCGCTCAACCAGTGAGCGGAC
>NW_007729662.1:123965-124764 GCF_000696425.1 Galeopterus variegatus
CGGACTGGTCTCTATATGGGATCCGAACCCTCGGCGGGAGTGCCGCCACGCTCCCAAGCGCTGCAATCTACCGAGTGCGCCACACTCTACCGAGTGCGGCACCAGGCCGGCCCCAGAAAATACTTTTTAATCATATGAAACAAAATATAATAAAATGTGTGTGATACAGCTAAAGTAGTGCTCAGAGGAAGATTTATAGCACTAAAATACTTACATTAGAAAAGAATGCTGTCAATTCAGTAATCTAGGTTTCCACCTTAAGACACTAAAAAAAAGAACAAATTAAATGCAAATCTAGCAGAAGAAAGAAATTAAGACTAAAGCAGAAATCAATAAAATCAAAAAGAAAATAATGAAAAAAATCAATTAGTACCAAAATCTGGTTCTGTTTAAAAATACAACTGATTCCAGCCATATTTAACAAGGAATAAAAAAAGAAGACACAAATAGTATCTGGAATGAAAGAAGGGACATTAGTACAGATATTAAAATGATAATGAAAGAATATTAAACTTTAGGCCCCAAAACTCAACAACTTAGGTTGAATTGGCAAACCCTTTGAATATAGAAATTACCAAAGCTCACCCCAAAAAGAAACAGATTATCTGAATAAGTTCTGCCAAATATGTAAGTGGAGAATAACACCAATTCTACACAGACTCTTCCATAAAACAGAAGAAGGAACACTTTTAAACTCATTTTATAAGGCATTATACTGACATCAATACCAGATAAACACATTACAAAAAAAGAAAGCTATAGACCAATATTCATTATGAACATAGATGAAAAAATCCTC
>NW_007729662.1:124920-137854 GCF_000696425.1 Galeopterus variegatus
GTTCAACATTCAATAATCAATCAGTGGAATTCACCATATACACAGATTAAAGAAGATAAACTATACATTCACCTCAATAATTGCAGAAAAATATTTGACAAAATTCAACATCATTCATGATAACAACTCAGCAAACTAGAGATAAAAGGGAACTTCTTCAATCTGTTAAAGGACATTTACAATAAATCTATAGCTAACTACACACTTAGTTTTGATAAATTAAATATTTTCCTTTCAAGACTGGGAACAAATCAAAGATACCTGCTTCCATTATTCCTATTTTACACAATACTGTGGAATTGTAGTACTAAGGTACTGTGGGTCTAAGCTGTGGAATAAGGCAATAAAAAAAAGTAAAGAATACACTGATTGGAAAGGAGGAAATAAAACTGTATTCACAGGTATTTTGATTGTCTATTTGGAAAAGTAGTAATTTACAAAAACACTCCTTGAAATAATAAATGAGCTTAGCAAAGTCAGAAGAAATAACTTTATTTCTACAAACTAGCAATGAACAATTGGAAATTGAAATTTAAAAACTAGTACCATTTATAATAGTACAAAACATATAACATATTTATGTATAAATCTAACAAAGGATGGACAATATTTATGCACTGAAAACTATAGAACACAGATGAAAGAAATTTTTAAAAGGTCTAAATGAATAGAGAGATATACCATGTTCATGGTATAACATATTTATGTATAAATCTAACAAAGGATGGACAATATTTATGCACTGAAAACTATAAAACACAGATGAAAGAAATTTTTAAAAGGTCTAAATGAATAGAGAGATATACCATGTTCATGGACTAAATATTATTATGATGTCAATTCCTTCCCAAATGCTCTACACATTCAACACAATCTCAACTAAACTCCCAGCAGCATTTTTTATAGAAATGAACAAGCTGATACTAAAGTTTATAGGCAAAGGCAAAGCAACTAGAATAGCCAAAACATTTTTGCCAAAGTAGTACAAAATCAGAGGATTTACACTGCTTGATTTCAAAATGCACTGTACAGTAATTAAGACAATGTGATATTGATGAAAAGACAGACACATAAATAAATGAGACAGAATAGAGTTCAGAGATAGACCTCATGTGTATACAACCAATTATCTTTGACAAAAGCACAAAGGAAATTAAATGAAGTATAGCATTTTCAACAAATGAAGTTGAAACAATTTGAGTCCTATGCAAAAATACAAACCTTGACCTATATACTAGGCACCATATACAATAACTCAAAATGGATCACAGACTTAAATGTAAAATCTAGAACTATAAAACTTTGAAAATAAAACAAGAGAAAATCTTTGTGATCTTGTATTAGCCAAAATTTCTTACATATGATACCAAAAGTATAATCTATAAAAGAAAACAATTAATAAATTGAACTTCATCAAAATTTAAAAATTTTGCTTTTCAAAAAGAAACTTACTAAAATGAAAAGAGAAGCTTCAGACTGGAATACAGTATTTTCAAAACACATATCTGATAAATGACTTGTATCTAGATTATATAAAGAAATTTCAAAACTCAGTAAAAAGAAATCAAACAACCCAATTTTTTTAAATGGACTAAATATTTGAAAAACTTTAACCAAAGAAGATATGTAAATTACAAATGAGCACATGAAAAGGTTCTCAGCATCCTTAGTCATTAAGGAAATTCAAGTTATGACCACAATAAGATATTACTGCACACCTATTAGAATGGCAAAAATTAAAACATAAACAAAGTACTGACAATATCAAGTTACGGCAAGTACGTAGAATAACTGGAATTTTCATACGTTGCTGGAAGTAATGCAAAATGGTACAGCGAGCCCCTTTGGAAAGCAAATTAGCAATTTCTGATACAGTTAAAGAGACTTATGAGACTGAGTAATCCCACTTCCAGCTACTTACTCAAAATAAATGAACACATGTCCACACACAAACTTCATGTTCACAGAAAAACTCTACAGCTTTATTCATAATTACCAAAATCCAGGCTGGCTGGTTAGCTCAGTTGTTTAGAGCATGGTGTTGATAACACCAAGGTCAAGGTTCCGGATCCCCTTACCAGCCAGCCACAAAAAACAAACAAACAAAAAAACCATAATTACCCAAATCTGGAGGCAACCTCAATGCCATTCAGTTTAAGAATGGATCAACAATGATACATCTATATAATGGAATACTACTCAGCAGTGAAAAAGAATGAACTAGCGACACAAGCAACAGCATAGCTCTCATGTGCATTATGGTCGGTGAAAGAAGCCAGACTCTAAACCATATATTGTATGATTCTATTTATTTCACAAAATGGCAAAGTTTTAGGAAAATAAAATTGAATCAGTGTTGCCAGGAAGTGGGGATGGTAGGATTGGTTGACGACAAAGGGACAAGAGGCAATTTGTTGGGAAGATAACTGTTCTTTATCTTGATTGTTATTGTAATTATCAGACTGTACATGTTTGTCCAGACTCAAGGAACTCTACACTTTTTAATGAATTTTACTATGTGTAAATTATTCCTCAATAATCCTGACTTTAACAACGTAGATCTCTACTTTTCTCCTTAGTATTGTCTTAATAAGAAATCAACTAAATGAAGGGGGCTGGCCGATTAGCTCAGTTGGTTACAGCATGGTGCTGACAACACCAAGGTCCAGCATTCAATCCCTGTACTGGCCAGCCATCTAAAAGAAAAGAAAAATAAATAAAATAAATCTACTAAGTGAAGAAAGCCAGTGGAAGAGTGCTACGGATTATATCTTCCCAGGTATGTGAAAAACTCTTGGGGGTAGGGAAGGGGTGAAACACATTATGTATAAAATGTGGAATGATTTTAACAGTAGTTACTTCTGTTAAAATGAGCATTTCATATGTAATATTTTTTGTATTAAACGTTTCTAAAATGAATTACTAGATATGGAGATGTTACTTTATTGAGTGCTTACTCATAAATCCTGTACTTATCTCACAGACCTGTATTAATTTTCAGCCTGGTACCAGTCCATGGACAACTTTGAGTAGTGCTGATATAATTTCTTGGAATAATGATGTAATTATATGTTTTCAAAATTAAAAATGAACAATAATGAGCAATAATATAATGCAAAATTAATATGTAATTTTTATTAAATTCATTGATTCCCTTTTAGTATATGCTATGTTTCTAAGCCATAAAAGGAGATTATAACGGAATATATAAAATATAATCCTATTCTTATTTCATAGATATACATCTTTTACACATATAAAAATAAAATTCTAAGGGCCAGGCCGTGGCTCACTTGGGAGAGTGCGGTGCTGATAACACCAAGGCCACAGGTTCAGATCCCATACAGGGATGACCGGTTAGCTCACTGGCTGAGCGTGGTGCTGACAACACCAAGTCAAGGGTTAAGATCCCCTTACTGGTCATCTTTTGAAAAATAAAATAAAATAAAATAAAATAAAATTCTAGCAGTTAATATATCAAAATATGAGTAGTTATTTCTAGATAGGTTTATATTTTTAAGCTTTATTTCTTTCCTTAGTATTTATTTTCTAATTTATCTACAGTACACATGCATCACTTATATAATGGAAAAAAGATTCAAAGTCCATATTTCCATTTCAGGGGCCACACTCATCAAAGACCTATAGGTCCTTTCATAATATGTCAGTAGGAGGTCCTGGAGACCAAACTCTGGACTGCCTCTTCTGGAAAGCACTGCTCATTTCAAACTCATATTTACTACATTCCTACTATGTGTGAAGATCTATACCAGAAAGCACAGAGGACACCAAAATGTATGAGACAGCCTGTGGCTTCGAAGACCTCTGAGCATTTTGGGAGTGGTGTTGCAAGTGGGGACTCGAGTCCCAAAAGGTTCAATGGGAGAAAGGAACTCAAGATGGGCTATCAACACTGTTGACATTAAGAGAGGATGAAAGAGTGGAAGACATTCTAGGAACAGGGAACAGCAGGAGCTAAGGCATCGGGTGGGGAATGCAGGCCTCAGTCCATTGTGACTTGATGCAGGGTCAAGAGTGGAGCTGGGTTGGATATTTGGAACTTGTCAGTGACCCTGGGGAGGGCCGTGCAAATACAGTGCCAGGGGAAGAATCCAGACAAGATGTTAGGAGCGTGGGCATGACGAGAGCAGTGAAGGCACTGGGATACGACTGTTTGAAGATAAGGCAATGAGGGAAGGGAGAGACTAGAGGACACGGAAAAGGAGGAGGAGGGAAGGAGTTTGGAGGAGGGGATGGCAGTAACTAGTCAAGGCTTTCTTTTCCTATTTTACACACTCGATGAAACTTCATCTTCAGGTGGAAGCAGCAGCTAATGATAAGGGAAGAGAGACAGACATAAGGACTGGAGTGACTTTGTCCAGGGGGACAGCAGCTGACAGGAAGCCTGATGAAGGCAAGGAGGGGGAGATCTCATTTTTCCAGCTATGACAAAGATTCTCAAACTTTCTCAGTTCAGTGTCCTAAGCATCTCAGCACCGTTTATCACAGAGAGCTCATAGACCAAAAGATATGTCTAATATCTCCATTTTATGAAACAACTTAATACATACTTATGTCCTAACAACTTAATAGCCATTTGATAAAAATAATATGTATACATTGAAAGAAAACATTTTCATTTCATTCTCCAAGACGCACATTTATCTATTAAGGGGATGTATACACCTGTTGGGCCCTGCACAACTTTCTAGACCTTGGAATCTTCACGTGGGGTGTGGAACATCTCCTGTTCCACACTGATTTCGTTCTGTACTTGCTTTTTTTTTTTAATGTTTACTTATTTATTTTTAATTGGAACATAGTTGATTGTACATATCTGTGGGGTACAGCATTGAATATCGATACCAGTGTGCAATATGTGACGTTCATATCAGGATAACTACTATATTCATCATCATACAATGTAATCAATTTTCATGGCCCTTTACAAATTCCTCCCTTTACAAATTCCTCCCTTTACTCTCTCCCTCTCCCCCTTTCCTAGCCCCAGCAACCTCAGTTCTGTTTTCTTCTCTTAAAAAGTTCAACATATTATTGTGATTCCATCCTTTTTTCTCTTTCATCATTTATTAACTCCCACGTGAAAGTGAGGACATGCAGTATTTCTCTTTCTGTGCCTAGCTTATTTCACTTAACATAATTTTCCTAGGTTCATCCATGTTGCTGCTAATGGCAGTATTTCATTTTTTTTTTTATGGCAGAGTAGTATTCCATTGTTTAAATTTACCACATTTTCCTTATCCACTCACCTGATGATGGGTATTTAGGTTGGTTCCAACTCTTGACTACTGTAAATAGAGCTGCAATAAACATGGGAGTACAAGTGTCCCTTCAACATGATTTCCATTCCTTTGGGTATATTCCCAGCAGTGGGATTGCTGGATCGTATGGCAGTTCTATCTGCAGTTGTTTGAGGAAACTCCATACCATTTCCATAATGGCTGCACCATTTTACAGTCTCACTAACAGTATAGGAGGGTTCCTCTTTCTCTATACATACTTTTTATCAAAGCAACTACCAAAAAAATGCAACTCTGCAAAGATATGATTATTATCAAAATAAACATATCATGATCTAACGGTGAAACTGTGAACTACCTGAGCTGTGAATCCACACAGCATCTGTCAGATGTCGTTTGTTGCTGTGTGCCTTCAAATGTTTGAAATATCCTGTTGCACCCCTGTGTGTCTGCTGCAGCACTCTGGGGACCTTAGCACACAGTTTGAAAACGGCAGGGTCATAGGAAGAGAGATGGAGAGAGATTAGAGACAGGGTCTCCTAAAATAGATAGGAAGGATGTCAAGGAGGCTCAGAAAAGTAGGCATCCAGGTCACCATCTGGTGGTTCTCCAAGTGTTGCAGCCCTTAATCTCGCTAGTTTACTTTTGTAATTAGGATCCAAGAGGCAGAAAGCTGTGCTAAGCAGATCCCGCACTACATACCCTATGTAACAACTCAATTTCAAGATTACCAGTCCCTACCCCCCCCAGCTTACCTGCAGGGTGTGAAAGTCCTCAGCTAATTTGCCCCATAACTTATTAACCAGGGAAAATAATTTAAGTGAACACTAGCTAAACATTGACCAAGGTCACCATTTAACCTTCAGGGGAAAATGACCCTCGACTGCCTGCATATGGCCACATTGTGCCACAGGCCCCAGAAATGCCAATATCCCACTCCTGAAGTATGTCCTAGGTTCACTTGGCTGGGGGCCTAGTGAAGCTAAGGAAGTGTCAGGAGCCAGTGAAAGGGGGGAGGGGAAGTTTGGGGACAAAGTGGGGAGTGCATGGCAAGGAGGGAACACCAAGAAGACAACACCTGGGTGGGATAAGCTGGGCTCAACACCCCCCTGGAAACTGTGCATGAACTGCCCAAGGCCCATGGGGACCACCAGGCTGACAAGGACTGAAGTTCACAAATGCCCAGACATCACCTTCTCCAGGACAGCCCATCTACTTTCTGACCCTTCAACTGAAGGCATGCAGGGGCACTGGACAAAGTGCAGACAAGTGGTCAGAGGGAAGGGGATCAGTCTCTATGAAGAAAGGTTAACAGAGCCTGAGTGCAGCCCCAGAAGAAGTCCCTGTGTAATTTACCACACACACAGAGACCTTACGCACACACAGAGCACGTTTCTTTCGGGGACAGTTTGGAGTGGGCACAGAGAGGATGTCTGAAACAACACAGTGGAGGACGCTAACATTTATGGTGTGCTCGCCATTCCACAACCTTAGAACAGACATTTCTTTACAATGGAGGAAAGTAGACTCATAGAGTTTACTGATTGGTTCAAAGTCACACAGCAAGTCAACGGTGGCGTGAGTCCAAAGCCCTTCCTCTTTCCTCTCTAACTTGCTCCCAACATCGTCCTACGCTTCCCATCTGAAGATTAAACTTCACAGTAGACTCTTGGGGAGACTCGGGATCTCAAAACCTGATGTTCTTAAAAGGTAAGGAATTGATATTTATTGGCATCTTGCATATACTCACTCAACAGCGTATCTGTTACATATTTCCTAAGTTTGAGATTCTTTGAAGAATTATTACAAAAAAATTGGCAGATGTCTTTGTACCCCCTGCTTTTAATATTTTACCTGATTTACTTAAATATTCCCTCTCTCTGTAAAATACTTCCTATATAACTAAAGCTCCGTCCCTCATTCCATCTCTACTTTCACAGTTAACCACAATTCTGAGGTTAGTATACAACATCCATGTTTGTTTCAATAATATTACTTCATCGGTATGTGTCCATAAACTATATATAACATTAAATGTATTTACATAAATGGTATTGTACTAGAACTATATTTCTGCAACTTTTTGAACCCAACATTGTTTTGAGATTGAGAATATGTTCATTTAACTGTTGTATAGTATGCCATTAAATGAATAAATCACATTTTATTTTCCTTTTCCTCTACTGAGGGGCAGTTGACCTGTCTGTTGGTTATCTAGGGCTGCCATAAAGTACCACAAACCAGGTGACTTAAACCACAGACATTTATTCTCTCACTGTTCCGGAGGGTAGAAGTCTGCAATCAAAGCATTGGCAGGACCATCTTCCCTCTGAAGTCTCTAAGGGAGAATCCTTCCTTGCCTCTTCCAGCTTTTGATGGCCCCAGGCATTCCTTGGCTTCTAGCAGCATGAATCCAATCTGTGCTTGTTATCACACGCCTTTCTCTTTATCCAAATCTTCCTCTCCTTTTTCCTACAAAGATGCAGTATTGGATTTAGGGCCTACCCTAACACAGGATGATCTCATCTCAAGTCTTACCTCAATTACATTTGCAAAGACTCTTATTCCAAATAAAGTCATATTCTAAGGTTCTGGGTGGACATGAATATTTTGGGGGGCACTATTTAACCCACTACAAGCTATTTCTACTTTTTAGCTGTTAACTATATGCTGCAGTAAGCAACCTTATAACCAGTGTCTCTTTGGGCAGAGAATGAGCACTTTTGTAGGGCTGACACACCCAGAAGTGAAATTGTTGAAGGGCAGGTTACTTTTACTATGTGATGGCAAATGGAAGGCCAGTTACCAAGTCACAATGCCACCAGTAATGTACACTTGCTCCTTTATCTGTGCATCTTTGCCAAAACCTGGTTTGATGGGTAGGAAGTGGTATTTCACTATTGTTTTATTTTTTCTTTCCCCAAGTAATGGTGCGGTTGAGTGTCTACCATATTTCTTCAAGAAGAAAACTCATAACCACTACTTGATGGTGACGGCAAGAACTTTGGGAGTAATGGCGTCAGATTTTTTACTCAGATCTTTCTTGGCAGTAGGATTCTTCTAAGCCCATGCATGATTTGGGTTTCCTCTGTGCGGCTGCTTAACTCAAAGAAGTCAGTAATTTTTAGCTCTCCTTCATACCTAAGTCAGGCTAAGCACTCCAGTGGAGACAAAAAGAATAAGATGAGACCTTTTTTTCCAAAGAATTTACAGTATTGTGGTGAAAAAAGGCCTGCACACATAAACACACCAAATATGACAAAATACAATGGTAAGTGCAGAAAAATACTGTAGATGGCAACTGTACTATAATCTGCTTGAGGACAAAACCTAGGTTTTGGTGCCACTCTATTTCCAACATTCTGGCTTACAGTGCACCCTCAGCAAAGGCTTGCCAAATGAAGGGTTGTATAGTAGTTCGGGTCACTGGAGCAGTGACAACGGGTTTCATGATAGGGATGGGGTAAGAGGCGGGGCTTTGCCGCATGAACAGGATGGGGATGTAGAGAAACAGGTTAACCAGGTAAGGAGAGCAGAGCTCAGAACACCTCCAAAACGGAATATCGTCACCTGGAGTGTACACCAACCAAGTCCTCTCCTCTAGGCGTAGAGGACAAGGAGCGGCTACATACCAGGTACATAAGGGATGAGTGACACACACTATTGCACTTAAGCCTCACAACAACGTGAAGGAGGAGGTTCTCTTATCATAACTGTTTGGACGCTCAGAGATTAGTTTAAGGGGACTGGCCGCGGGCCCCCAGCTTGTGAGTGGCAGGACCGGGACATAAGTGAGTTCTCTCCCAAGGCCACGTTCTCAACCTTTTTCCCCCTCCTTTTTTATGTTTTATTTTTGATTGTGGTAAAGTACATATAACATAAGGTTTACTATCTTAACAATTTTTAAGTATATGTTCACATTGTTATATGACCAATCTCCAGAATTTATTTTTCTCTCCCAAAATCAAAATGCTGTGCCCAATAAACAACTCCCTACTTCCACCTCCACCGAGCTCCTGGCAACCCCCATTCTACTTCCTGTCTCTATAAATCTGACTATTTTAGGTACCTCGCATAAGTGGAATCATACAGTATTTGTCCTTTTGTGACTATCTTATTTCATTTAGCATAATGTCTTCAAGGTTAATCCATGTCTAGCATGTATCAGACTTCCCTTTCTTCTTAAGGCTGAATAATACATCATTGTATGTAGATACCACATTTTGTTTATCTGCTCATCTGTCAATGGACACTTTGGCTGCTTCTTCCTTTGGCTATCACGAATAATGCTGCTATGAACACAGATACACAAATATCTCCTCAACACTCTTTTCAATTTTGGGGAGTATATTTGCAGAGGTAGAATTGCTGGATCAATACAGTAATCCTTTCATCTGTCAGTGGATACTTTGGCTGCTTCTTCCTTTGGCTATCACGAATAATGCTGCTATGAACACAGATACACAAATATCTCTTCAACACTCTTGTTTTCAATTTTGGGGGGTATATTTGCAGAGGTAGAATTGCTGGATCATACAGTAATCCTATTTTTAATTTTTGAGGACCCATCATACTGTTTTTCATAGCATTTTGCATTCCTACCAACAGTACCAAGGGTTCCAATTGCCCCACAATCTGTTAACCTCTTTTATACAGTGGCTCATCTCATCTGTCAATGGACACTTTGGCTGCTTCTTCCTTTGGCTATCACGAATAATGCTGCTATGAACACAGATACACAAATATCTCCTCAACACTCTTTTCAATTTTGGGGAGTATATTTGCAGAGGTAGAATTGCTGGATCAATACAGTAATCCTATTTTTAATTTTTGAGGACCCATCATACTGTTTTTCATAGCATTTTGCATTCCTATCAACAGTACCAAGGGTTCCAATTGCCCCACAATCTGTTAACCTCTTTTATACAGTGGCTCATAAGCAACCTCACAATGAAATGGCTGCTAAATAATCCATATATCCTCAAGACAAACCTAACCAAAACGAGGCTAGTTTCACTCAGCTACCCACCAACCCATAGCAAGATAGAGCTAACACTTACGAAAATGCCAGCCAACCACACCCAGGTCTCCACTGCTTGGAGGGGGTGTCCCAAGCATCCCCAGTATGCAGGAAGTGCTTAACAGGAGCCCACATTCCACCTGGTATCTCATGACCACCCTCCTTCCCCAGTGTTCAGTTTATTTTCTGTCACCAATATTGTCAGTGACTACACTGAAAAACTGTGTCAATCGCTTCTTTGTCTGAGAGAAGGACATTTATCATTTGCTGTTCTAAATCTGAAAACACCATAACCAACCCGTGGGCGTTGGCTCACATTACACTCTGTAATTTCAGTTAGCGAGTTAATGGGAAAGATGCATTAACATTCTGTTTGTGGTTTAAAATACATATTTACACAGTTTGATTTTTCATATCCTCAAACTTATAATTTATCCATCACTATGTTCCCTATTCTCTATTCTTAAACATTAGCTGCCCTCGTTTAGGTGATGAAAGATGCGTGGCAAGCTGTGGTTGTTCCATGCATATGGAAAGCCTATCAGCTCACAGCAGAGTGGTGCACTCTCGCCCTGTGGTTGGGGAAGGAAAAAGCTCTGGCTGAAATCTCCGAGTTAATGGGTTCATGCAGAGCTGTCGCCTCCAAACATAACAGACAAGGATGAGTGAGCTGGAGCCTTGCGTCAACTCTACCATTTTATGTTCGGGGCCAGACAGAGCCATGACTCTGAGCGTGCATACCAAGAGCTCGGATTCCCACCAAAAGCAGCTGCTGAGGATCCCAGCGCACTGGTAAACTCCCTATTTCATCTCCCTGCTTGTTTATTATAAAATGTCTTCATACCAGTGCATTTAACTTCTCCAACTCTTTCTTAAATCGCGTGATGTTTCCCTGTGTTTCCATTAACAATCTAAGGGAAAAGTGTTGCATGTTAGAAAGAACGCAGGCTGTGGAGTCAGACAGACCTGGGTTCAGATCCCAGCTCTGCCACTCATCAGCTCTAGGAACTTGGATGGTTCACTGACATGCTCAGAGTCTCAGTGACTCCATCTGTACCAGGAGGTACATAAAAGCAACCTTATGAACAATGGCCAGGGTTAGCAGCACACATTCTAAGTGTCAGGGCACAGCACTTTGCTCAGGACATCTCACTTGGTTCTGTTGAAATCCTATATGAAGGATGGCCAGGAAAATGTCTTTTTTACCTCTAGCCCCAATGTCTTGCTCAATGTCTTCCACAGAGTAAGCACTTTATAAATGTTTGGCCCATGTTGAACTAATTACAGGGACGGAAGAATCGTCATACTCAGACTAATAAGAACAATTAGGAAAACTTGTCTAGAAAGAAAGTCAAAGGCTGAGAAGGGACCTATCAGAATCAATAGAATCACAAAGAGGATAAATAAAGAGAAAACACTCATTCATTCGACGCTAGAATATGGAAAGGAAAAAGAAAATCTTGAAGATTGAGTGAAGGAGTAAATTTTAAGATAACAGAATTATTATTTTATTGACCTTGTAAACGTATTGCCCCCAGAATTGGTACAAGCTAAAATGACCAATATATTTCAAAAGGTTTAAGTAAACTCACCAACAGGCCTATAAGGAACTGACTGGCCATTTACAAAATAAATAATTAGGAAGAAGTTGGGTGTGCACCAGACGTCCCTCCTGCGGGCCTGAGTTTCCCTCCTGCCTGGCTTCCCTGCCTGGGTACTGTGTGTCANCAAAAGGTTTAAGTAAACTCACCAACAGGCCTATAAGGAACTGACTGGCCATTTACAAAATAAATAATTAGGAAGAAGTTGGGTGTGCACCAGACTTCCCTCCTGCGGGCCTGAGTTTCCCTCCTGCCTGGCTTCCCTGCCTGGGTACTGTGTGTCAGTTCCGAATCCACTTTCCCTTCCCTTGGGGCCCTCCTGCTATTGGCAACCGATCAATCCGCCACCTCAAAGTCTCAGGATATATTTCCTCCAAAGAGGAGACTAATTTTAATACAACCCTCTAGAGAGAAATGAGCCCCTCTCGAATTAGAGGAACAAAGCTTTGCAGGGCAGAGGAGGATACCTGGGGAGGTGAGGGCATCTCTCACTCTGGTCATGTGCCACCTCCTATTCCAGAGACGAGATGGCTGTGGAAGAAGCAGAATGGAGTGCCTTGTCCTCTCTGCTGTGACCTTGACTGTCACCAGCCTCTGCGAGATTACAGCAGTGATGGATCACCTTCTTCTCTGCCAGCTTAGGTACCACTGTTGGACAGTTCTGATGGCTAGAGAGTTCTTGCTTTATTTGCAAAAACGGGGACATCAGAGCTTGTGTCACTGAGAAGTGGCATAATGATCACTGGTTAATCTCTTCTTTCCTTTTGGGCCCCTGTATCTTCAACTCATTGGTCCTGTTTCTGGCCTGCAGAGTGGGAAAACACATACTGATGCCCTCTTCCGCAGGAAGCCCTTCAGAGAGGAACAAAGTCCCTCTGCAATCCCCCTAACGCTGAAAGTCCCCACCTCTCCTGACAGGTGCTCTGATGATTTGTCTTTGAGAGACTCCAATCATTCTCCCAAGATGATCCTGTGTGACTCACCTTGTAGCGGAGATGGGAATTTCTGTCTCCCTTGGGACAATCACCAGGACAGGATTTGGGATGAAAACA
>NW_007729662.1:138302-140498 GCF_000696425.1 Galeopterus variegatus
TTAATCTCTTCTTTCCTTTTGGGCCCCTGTATCTTCAACTCATTGGTCCTGTTTCTGGCCTACAGAGTGGGAAAACACATACTGATGCCCTCTTCCACAGGAAGCCCTTCAGAGAGGAACAAAGTCCCTCTGCAATCCCCCTAACGCTGAAAGTCCCCACCTCTCCTGACAGCTGCTCTGATGATTTGTCTTTGAGAGACTCCAATCATTCTCCCAAGATGATCCTGTGTGACTCACCTTGTAGGGGAGATGGGAATTTCTGTCTCCCTTGGGACAATCACCAGGACAGGATTTGGGATGAAAACATTTATCCTATGCAGAAGTTGTAGAGAACATGAGGGCATAACATTGGTGTCAGAGCCCCTAGGAACCCTAGAGATCACCCAGTCTCTATTTGTAGAGAATCTGAAGGTCACAGAGAAAAAATAAGTGCCAAAACCTGGTCCAGAGCCCAGGCCCTGCAATTTTCAGGCCAGAGCACATAGTTCTGCCCTACACCATCTCCCTGATGAAGACAGCTGGTACCCGACCCCCCGTTATCCTCTGCTGAGAGCACCCCAGTGTAATTCCTCCACCTGACAGTGGGGTGCGCTGGCATGCCACCCACCCCCCAGGCAGATCTGCATGCCCGCCAAGGCAGGGATGATTTACAGGGCCTGGGACATGATTTTCCAAGAAAACACTCCATATAATTGGCCTTTGGTACATCTCCTCGGTGGTGATTTATTTGTCTAGAACAAGCCAAAGAACGTCTCTCCCTACCTCTGCAAAGCCTCCAGTCCCTGGCCTCAAAGTTCAGCAAGTTTCTGGCCAGAGAATGTTCTTCCTCTCCGCCCACTCAGCCTTTTTCCCTGTGGTTTGCAATCTCACTTGCTAAATATACTAAGATGCTCTGAACACAGCGGTCTGCAGTTTTAGAATGTGCCTGACTTCCTTTGGCTGGGAGCATCACTCATAAATCACTGTGCTGGCAGCTGCCACCCATTTATACCCATGACCTACCAGGACGGAAAGCCCCAGTTCTTCTGTGGGTGCCTTTTTCACTCAGGACCCTCCGTGAGGGTAGCTCTCCCCTCCCCACACACAGACACACAAGTACTGAGCCATGTGTGGTAGGCCCAGAGAAGCGATTGGTGAACACTTACTGAAATGAATGCTTAAGAAATATTCAAGGAATAACTTCAAAACTGACCATTTATTTGTGAGTGTTGAGTGACAATGGCAGGACTGAACGGTGAGCACAGTGAGGCACATTCTGAGTGAAGGAAGCCAGGGCTTGTTGAAGAAACAAGCAGTGACATTTCCCAGCCTTGCAAATAGCTTCTGACTTTTACCAGCCTACAGCTGCTTTTGACCAGCCCCACTGACATAGCCACCACCAAGAAGTGCCTGAAGGACCTCCTAAAAGGTGAGGCTCTCCCAGAGAGGGAAAGGTAGAAAGTGCAGGTTGGCAAGGGCAGAGGACTCTTTCCTGAAGGTTTGGAGGGGCACTCCAGTTCAACTCACCCCACCTGGCAGGCCCCACCTGCACTGACGTGCTCTGAACTCCAGAAGTGCAGGGGCTTTCCAGAGAGAATGGGGTGAGGTAGGGGTTAGAAGAAAACAGGAATACATGTTCACTGGCCCCCAATAGGGAAATGTGGTTTCATACATGTTCAGGGCAGTCTTTAAACTTGAGGAGACTTTAACAATTGGGGGGAGGGGGAGTGTGAGGCATGAGAAGGAGGAGGAGGAAGGAGTCAGTGGCTGATCCCACGGTGGGAACGGCTGCTGAGGACAAATGCTCATGTGTCCTCAAATGTTCCTCTGTCTATAGACAGGCTATCTTCATATGAAATTCTCCATGAGAAAGAAGATGGGGCAAGGGTAGTCAGGACCACTAGGCAAGATGGCAGATGTTTGGGTGACATGAAAATGACCACTAGGGGTCAAGTACCCCCCTGCAGACCAGAGAGATTTTCCATGTACAACTGTCCTCCCTTGGCTCTCCCAGACAGCCCAGCATCTCAGCATTCCTCCAGATGGTGGGAGACAGGACAGACAAATTCTCTGCCAGGGGCCGGCCCGGTGGCACACTGCTACAGTGCACCGCTTGGGAAGTGCGGCGGCGCTCCCGCCGAGGGTTCGGATCCCACATACAGACCGGCCGCTCACTGGCTGAGCAAGGTGTGGGAGCAACACCGAGGGTTGCGATCC
>NW_007729662.1:141084-144836 GCF_000696425.1 Galeopterus variegatus
ACAAAAAAAGGAAAAAAAAAAAAAAAAGAAATTCTCTGCCAGGACATGGGGTGGGGATTAGGCTTAAGGGAAGGAAACTTTCACCATCCCTGTGGGGTAGGGGCCATGAGACAGCAAAGTGACCCCTGCCTCCACTGCAGCCCCAGCAAGTCCACTCTTCATGAGCGTGTGGGGCGAGCAGACTTGATTTTGGCTGTTGAGCTCTCTCCTCCCAGCTGCTCCAGAGGATGCTGGAAAATACAGTGCAAGATTGCATTACCAATTTCTGTTGGCCTAACACAATGAAAACCCATATCTAATTTGCTGTCCACTATCCCCCAGGTCCCCTTCAGCATTTACTGCTTTCCAAATATCTTTCTCCTATTGAATATCTGTGGTTCAGATTATTTGTCCCCAGATGTATTAGGATGCATTTACTGCTGCTGAATCTCATCTAGTGATTTCCTGTCCATATGTCTGACAGCTCCAGGTCCCTTTATGTCACATCTCTGTCATTGGTGGGGTTTGTAATACTTCTCCATTTAGGGGAATATACAGATTTAATTAGCATATTCTTTACAACGTGTACTAGGTTACTAACAAGAATGCAGAACATAACTGACACAGTAATCCCTGTGGCACCCTGTGGCCTCTGAATCACATCTCGTGTGTCTCTCCAGTGCCAAAGTGAAGTGGTCCATTCAGCACTCCCAAAGAGCTTGTGCTAAGTCCCTTTCATCATGAAATAGGCAAATGGATCCTTGATCCAGTGTAACGAAAATGACACTGAGCCAGACCTACAAAAAGTAGATTCCAGTCCCAGCTCTGCTATTAATGAGCTGTGTGACCTTCGGTAAGCCACTTCTGTATTGGTTTATTTAGTTATTAGTGAGTATGTTTGCTATTAGTACTCATAAAAGATTTAAGAAAAATATGAGTAATCCTGATAATAATGCTAACAATGGTTAATTTTTACTAAGCTACTAATATATGTTTGATACATTACATATATTATTTCTAACCTTTACCATAAACCTATAACATTAAGTTTCATGACCTGCATTTTGCTGAGGAGAAAACTGAACAGAGAGTTCAAAGGTCTTGCCAAAGGTCACAGTGATTAAGCACTGTGACTTGAACTATTCCTGTTGAGCCAAGACCTCTGGATGCTAAGAAAGAGGTGGTATCTAAGTTAAGAGCTCTTCCTCCACCAAGCTCCCCCTTTCCCTAGGTGCTTGTCCACATGGACGTCCTCAGTGCCTAAACGCTGCTTGGAAACCTGCCATGTCCAAGTGCTCAGCCCAACAAAAAGGCTTCAGGGATGAGTGAGTCGTGGTCCTCTGAGAGTTCACCACTGAACCTCATCTTTCTTGGGGTAGTCAGGTAAGTAGGTGCTACTGGGAAGGACTCACAGTCAAAGGCTTTTTAATGATCTCTCAAGGTACATTAGACAGCCCCCAAAGAGGACAGGGGAGGCAGCACTTCCCACATTATCTAGTTACAGGAACCTTTCATGTGCAGCATCTCAAAAAGTCAGTCCTCCCTAAAACAGACTTCAGGAAATGCCGAAGTAACAGACCTCAAAGGTCTGGTGTCTTCCGGAGCACTCAGCCTCCAGCAAGCTCTTGCCTACCTCTGGATTCCTAAAGCATGGACTGTCCAGAGGAGGCCTTGGGCCAGTGAACTGTGTTGCTCAGAACTGTGTGATAACTCTCCATGTTTGTGGCCTCAGCTGTAAGTTCACAGAAGTCAAGAAGGTGTTTGACTCACTTTCCCTGACCCCAAGGCTTCTCTTTTATTTGTTTATTCCTTTATTTTTCCTCTCCATTTCCCACTTTGATCCCCCTTCCCATGATACACAACCACTCTAATGTTAAAATGAGCCCTGCAAAGTGTGTTTGTGGTTTTGTTTCCATGTGTTTTAAGGCATATAAATAACTGTGTGTATTTTGTTTTAGTTTTTAAGTTAAGTGCTTTTTAAAACATCTATGTTATAAAATATAGGTTTTATTATTATTCGGGTATGGTGAGGCCAACAACTGCCATTGAAAAGATGGTTTATTACTCACAGTTCCCAAGAAGAGGGACACACCATGCTACACAGGGCCCCATGAGGAAGCACGAGGGTAGGTGAGAGGCAAGAAGGAAGAAAGAAGGAGGAAGTGTGGGCAAAGCCTTTGTTGTGGTTTTTGTAGGAAGAAATAAGCAAGGCAAGGTAAGCAAGCCTAGGATCAGCTAGTTTGAATGTCATCAGGGCCTGAGTGCAGCACTGTCCTGAGTTGTCTCGTACCTGGCCCTGGGATGATTAGGGCACAGGAATATTATCTCCTGGAGTGTGAGAGCCAGAGAGGAGATGATTTAGAGTATGCTCTGGATTGTTTAGTTTGCATATGAAAGGCACAATCCTGGGCGAGTCATTTGCAATCTCTGAGAATTGGCTAGCTCCAAGAGGGACAGTCTTTGCCAGGTCAATTAAACCCCAGATTCCAGAGTATCAAAAGTCCAGAAAATAGGGCCAGCCCATGGCTCACTTGGGAGAGCATGGTGCTGACAACACCAAGTCAAGGGTTAAGATCCCCTTACCGGTCATCTTTTGGAAAAAAAAAGCCCAGAAAATAAAAAATATATTGTCACTACAATCAAGCCCATGTGCCATGCATCCACTGAATCTTTACTTCTAATTGCTGCACAATACTCCAAGGAATCTACTAGATTTACCTCCCAATCTGCCAGTATTTTCTTTAACCCAAAGTTGCCTTCAAGTATCTACCACTACAAATAATACTGTAATGAAAATCCTCACACACACACACCTCCTTATGGACTATGTAAGAATTTCTTTGGGTAATATATCTCAGAATGGAATTGCTCTGTCAGAGGGTACCAGTAGTGCATGAGGGTTCCTATAACCCCATATCCCACCAACATTTGCAGTTGTCTAGTTCTTTAATTGTTCTAGTCGAATAGGTATAAAATGATCACTTATTCTTGCATAGATTTACATTTCTCTGATTTCTAATAAGTTTGATCTCATTCAGCTTTGTTCCCTTTAACAACTCAATACATGTTTGCTAAACCAATTCTAGGTGAGCAATTAACATCTACTGCAAAATGCTAGGCATATTTTCTTTGAGTCACAGGTACAAAGGTTGCCTAGCTCTGGTTCACCCCACGAGAAATCCACAGACAAAGGAACTAAGTGCAACAGACACAAATAAACCTTCGTTTTTTGCTTTCATAGCTGAGACCAGAGACTGATGCAACTATTTAGTACACAAATTTCATCAGGTTGGACAGTTTGCCCCAAATTGACAGGTGGGTAAACCCAGGCTGACGAAAGGGTACAATTCAGAAACCTTCTAGGTCAAGTTAGTAGTTGGAGGCTGAAGGACTAGGATTTAGAAGTGCAAATAGCTATCTCATTTCCATGCTACTTGGTTCTATAGTATGAAGTCACTCAAAGCTTGTTTTACAAGAGAAGAGATAGTCTACTAAATGTGAACTAACCAAAGTGGAAATCTATACAATAGAGTAAGGAATAGTATTTAATGTCTATATTACATAATATGCATATATAGCAACATGTGTAGATATAAATGTGCTCACACATACATGCTTCATATACAGGTGAAAGTAAACTGGCTGCTGCAGCCACGCTTCCCACCAAGGGTTCTTGAATGGAGGTGTCATGGCACGAAGACATAGCCCACCTTGAGAGGAGAAATTGCTCACCTGCTAATTTAAAGCATAAGCAAGCCTTGACATGTCATAGG
>NW_007729662.1:145447-146106 GCF_000696425.1 Galeopterus variegatus
TGAGAGGAGAAATTGCTCACCTGCTAATTTAAAGCATAAGCAAGCCTTGACATGTCATAGGCCTCTGGAAGAGGCATTTGTTTTTGAGTGCACAGCCTCTTCTACTCTCTGACTTATGTAGATGGGACAAATGGTGCCCTGGGCACACTCATCCACACATCAGCCTTAATTAGCTAGTAAATCACAACTGCAGTAGCTAATAACAGCCATAAAGCCTTTTGAGTTTTACAAGGTATTTATAATGGGCAACTCACTATGATTTATATGAAAAACATGAGTCAGCTCCTGAGACAAAGCTGATGTGTGGACAGTGGCCTTGTGGTGTGACCTCTAGCAAGCATCCGAATAAACTGCAGAATTTCCCTCTGGCCCAAGGCTGGCCATTGTGTCATACACGTGTTTGCAAAATACCACTTGGTGGGAGAACTGAGTGCTGGTGCATGTGGGTCTTCCCTGGTGACTGGCTGTAAGGAAGAAGGTGATTGTCTCAGTGTAGCTCAATTTAGTGGAAGATGATAAATATCAAGGACAGTGTAGGACCATTCCTAAGCTTGGTCCCATGGGGAATAACAGAAGATAGATTACATACATTCCCTGCCCTCCCGGTTGGGAAAGTAAGATGGGTACACACAAATATTAGAAAATATAATACAGTTTTT
>NW_007729662.1:147516-148976 GCF_000696425.1 Galeopterus variegatus
TAATGGGATATTGTTCTTCTCATGTCCACCTAATTTGGGGCCCCAAGACTTCTCCCAAACTGCCCCAACTCAATGGGACGTCACTGTTGAAAGCCACTCAGGGCTCCTCACACGAGTACTCCCGCACATCTGGAGAGACCCACTCCTCTGTGCTGGGCTGTCCTTTCCCTGAGGGGCCCATATGGTCAGCCTGGAAAGAGGCAGACACTGCACATCCTGTCCGTCCATCCAGAAGTGCACACAACTGCAAGCCCAACTCTCCCTGCTTCTTCCTTCCAGAGCCAAATCTAACGTCAAAAAGCAATCTAAAAAGCCCTTTGAAGAATTCTGTCCGCTTGACTCTCATAGTTGGAATGTGATTAACAAAAAGGATATGAGTATAAGGTACCCAGGTCAAGTTATTTAAATATTCAATCTATAATATCCACATATTCCATCAGCACACAGAGGAGGTAAAGTCTGTAGGCATCCAAGCACTGTAGAAGGGGTCGATGTGGTACAACAAAGGAAAGACCCGAGTCCGTCTTCCCTCGTGAGTGCCCCTGTGCAGGCTGAGGCTTTGTTAGCTGCTTTCCTATCCAAAGCCTTCCAGGAAGTCTGATACACTTAGTAAACATAAGATGGATGGACGGATGGATGGATGGATAAAAGTGAAAAACTGAGGCTCGGTGTTAGGTGGGTAGAAGCTAGAAAACTGGTGAAAAAGAAGACCTTCCAAAAAGGATGTACCTGAGACCCCTTTTAGGCTGTTTGGTGGAGTGAGAAGAGCTAGAAGATACCTCTCGGCATAAACTCTCTCATTCTTGATAAACACCCTAAAGCAACTAGTGCTGGTTTTCCTCCTTCGAATAAATAAGACCCCCAGTAAGATTCTCAGCAGCTGGGACTTCTGGTCCTGCCCTTCTACCGTGGAGTGTCTTTGCCAAAACAGCTCACGAAGAGTTAGGATTACAGTGGAGGGTGAACGAAGGTACGAGTTCCTCACATCCAGGCCACGTATGTCAGAGTGTGTGGCCTGAGAAATAACCTAAACCATCTTCTCCTATAGCTTGACAACACTAATTTGGGGTTTGGGAGATTTAATTTTCATAGCTGGCCTGAAAACACTCCCAATCCATGTTTCTTTCCATCTAAGCCTCTGGATGACAATGCCATCCCTGCTTGACAAAGCCAAAAAGTACCCTATTTTCTGAAAAGCAGAGGATTTTGAGCAGTTTTTTTTTGCCTTCATCACTCCAAATTCCCTTTTTTAAAAAACTCCAGAAGAATTTCTCCTAATTTTGAAATTCAAATAAGATCATAAATAAATGGTGACTTCCCAGTAAAGACTGAGAAACTATGACCTTGAAAACTCTACTTCCTTCCTTCTATCATGATTATGTCCCTGAAACAGAAGAGATCCATCTCAGTTCATTTTTAAAATATGAATATTTTTTCTTCCCAGTGGTCATGGATAGCAT
>NW_007729662.1:149859-150761 GCF_000696425.1 Galeopterus variegatus
GAAGATCTCCAGCTGTCTCTAGTGCATCTCTAAATTTCACCCTGCTAGAAATCTTGTTTTGAATAAAAGCAAAGTAAAATATAACTTTTCTTATAAAAGAGCTTCTGGTCACCATGAGTTCTAAGTAGGAAGACGGTGCAGGGCTCTGAAGTTCAAGCATAGTCAACAGAACCAGGACATGAAAATGGTCATCTCTACTCCTCCCTTCTTCTCTGGTCCTGGCCTCATCCTCAGCCTATGGTCTGGGGTGGGAACTTCTGGTCCCAGGGCTCTCTTCTGCAATATGCAAAACCAAGCAGTGGTGGTTTGAAGATGAGAGCCACCTCAAGCTAGACACATAAGAGCAAACATTATTTCAAGGCCATGTCACTGCCTCCCAGAAGTGTGGAGGAAGTCACAGTGATGTGCAGCACAAAGAAAAGTAAGCCTTGGTCCCAAACTAGATCAAGTCAACATAGTCTTCATCAGGCAGACCCAGGAACAATTTGGTAGTTATCCGTTCTCTTTCTAATCTTGGGTGTAGCTACAACATATTTGTTTGCAAAATAGATCATAAAGCTATGAACCAACCAGCCCTTGAAAAAAGGAAGACTATTCATGGGGTTGAGTTCCCAGGTGGCCCCTTCTGGAGGAGCTGTCACTGTCATTTTGTGCTTACTGAAGGAACTTTCTGGACAGTGGTGAAGTATCCTGCTGATGACTGGGGCTCTCCTTTGCTGAATCACATCATCTCATCCTGAGACCAGAAATCCTCAGAATGGCCAAGTTACAGATCATGTAACAAGAAGTCCCTAGGCCAAAAGGAGACCTGAGTTCTAATCTCTGGAACCCTCAGTGAATCCCACAACCTCTCCATCTTAGTGCATCTCACTATAAAATAAAGCACCATCTATTTTGCGTTT
>NW_007729662.1:152131-153328 GCF_000696425.1 Galeopterus variegatus
TTGCGCTCCCAGCGCCGCACTCTCCCGAGTGTGCCACAGGCTCAGCCCAAACACATTTACTTTTATTTTAGGGCACTCAGCTGAGCTGCTGAACTAGTTTGTTAGTGCTGCCATAAGAAAATATCACAGACTGGGTGTCTTAAATGACAGACATTCATTTTCTCACAGTTCTGGAGGCTGGAAGTCCAAGACCAAGGTGCCCACAGGGCTGGTTTCTCCTGAGGCCTCTCTCCTTGGCTTGCAGACAGCTGCCCCCTGCTGCCTCTTCACGTGGCTGTCCCTCCATGCAAGGGCACAGCTGGTGTCTCCTTGTGTGTCCTAATCTCTTCTTGTCAGAAAACCAGTCAGATTGGATTAGGGCCCACCCTAATAGCCTCATTTTAACTCAGTCACTTCTTTATTTTATTTTCCCTCACTAGTGTCCAATTTATTTTATTCTGCATTTTTTTAACATTTATTTTAACACTTACTTGTACATATTTGTGGGGTACAGTGTGTTGTTCCAATACATGCATATACTGCACAATGACTCACTTTGGGTAGACAGCATGGTTTTGTACCTGTTAGTCCACCAATTCTCCTCTCCCCTCCCAATCTCCCAATCTCCAAATATAGTACTGGGAGTAACAGCTTTAACATAGGCGTCTGTGGGACATACAGTTCAGCCCATATAACATCTGCATTTCCTAGACTCTCTTGCAATTATGAGTGTGCATATGGCTCAGTTCTGGCCAATAGAATGGGGTCAGAGTGATGTTTGCCACCTTAAAGCCAGACTGTGAATCGTCCTGCACAATCCTCCATGTGCTCACGCTTGCTCCATCTACTGGCAAACCCCAGTGAAGGACTCCAAGGCCCACAAAAAATGCAGAGCCACTGGACAGAAGGAGCCTAGATCCCCGACGGACTGGCCACTCCCCATTCCCCATCCAGGAGGCTTCAGTAGACTGAGACTGATTAGGTCACCAAGATCTGGGGGTTGTTTGTTACAGCAGTTAGTCTCTCCTAACACACCCATCTCTTCAACCAATATTCTTTCCATCACACTTCAAGGGTCAGTGAATTTCACCTAAGAGGAGAAAGAAAATGACAGGCTAAGGGCTGGCCAGTTTGCTCAGTTAGTTAGAGTGTGGTGCTGATAACACCAAGGTCTGGGGTTTGAACCCTGTACCATCCAGCCAAAAAAGAAAAAAAAAA
>NW_007729662.1:153540-179294 GCF_000696425.1 Galeopterus variegatus
TGATAACACCAAGGTCTGGGGTTTGAACCCTGTACCATCCAGCCAAAAAAGAAAAAAAAAAGAAGATTGGGGAGGAGGCACAAAAAATAAAAAGAAAATGACAGGCTGACATCAACTCCAAAATCAATGAATAATCTAGGTGGGCTGAAGAAAAATGAGGGGAAAATATATTTCTGCTTGTTGGGGTACCAAGCATCTCAGTGAGCATGGCTCCCTAGACTCCCCTCTGACTTACAGACTCCCATGGGGTCTCCTGGCCCCTCCTCCATATACATGCTAATAATGGGGGAGGGGGGAAGGTGTAGATGATAATGAGCCCTTTCTTATTTAAACAGGCCATTTTTCTTCCGAATAAATGCATTTTTTTGTCAGCTCAAAAATTCCCCTTTGATGGAAACCTGAAAATAATTAGCCTTAATAGCTCTGCTGTGAATGATGCAACACAAGAAGGAGGTAAATGTTAATAGGGACCTTCCACTCCAAAACTAAGTCACCCTATTGGCCCCCCTCATCAAAAAAAGAAATGTAACAAGAAAAAGATTATAGGTTCAGCACTACTCGGGAAGAAATGTATATTTGGAATAAATGCATGAAATCCTTTAAAAACAGCACACGCTGAAAACTTCATGTGTAGTTAGATTTGCTTTCCAAATCACACAGACTGCACAGTTGCATACAATCTTTAAACAAGTACAACCCCTGAGAAGTGTGGATAGATTTAAGAGAAATAAAAGCAAGATCAGCCAGCTTGTAATCTTCTTTTCTTTTTTTTTCCTCCCCAAAGCTGCATTAAATTGCCTATTGAGAACAATAACATATTTGTGCTTTTATAGGTAGAATGATTGGTATTATGCAAAGATTTGGCTAACGGTCTAAAGGCACATTCACACCGATCGGGACTGCATGCTGTTAATAATTTTCGGGATGCTCTAGGGAACCTGTAATTCCCTAGGACTACAACTTAGCAGGTCAATACGTGCTTTGTAGGAGCGCCTACAGAGTCTAAGCCTTTCTTCCAGATCCATACAACCAATCAGACTCTAGGAAACCCATTCCCAAAGAGGGTCTTGGAAATGTTAAGTGTCCATTTTGACCTACACTCTCTCTGGCCTGGGTAGGTGTAATGGCTCATCCAGGATTGACTACCAACTTGAAAAATGGCACCCTGGTATTCTTACACAGAGCCTAAAACTGCTCATGTGCCCACACCCTGTGATCCAACAAGCCCAGCCATGGAAAATTACCCTAAGGAATTAATTTAAAGAAAACACACACATACACACAAACAAACACCTGCCCACCCCCAACATACAACGAGCAGTATTTTATACATAAGGTTAAAATCCAGCAGCAGTGGGAAAATGATCTGGTTAGTGATGGTTCTTAGGTCAATTGGATGAATTATTGTACAGTCCATAAAAAGAATAAACTTGACTAATACAAAGTAAACAAAAATATTAAGTAAAAAAGTAGAGCATTAAATACATAAAATACATGTAGAATGGAATGAGACTTGGGAGGGAACAGAGTGAAATGCGAAGTCATAGAGTTAGCATGTAGGGAATATAGTTGAATGATTTTCTTTGTTAATTTCCCTTAATGGGATTATAACATTGTTTTAAAAAACATATAAAAATAAAATAAAACGCAATGGTCCCTTGGCCTTTTAATCTTTGATTACCACACGTATGTCTGAGTCCTGAGACTCAAAAGCCTGGCTCAGGCATAACTTACAAGTCCCATTTTAGGAAAGTCAGGAGTTCCTTCCTGAGGAAGTTTGTGCAGGCTGGTGATAACTGGCTGCATGGACGAACCCAGTCAGCCCACAGCTAGACTGGCTGTTTCATCTGAGATGTTGAAAAAGCAGGTCGCACTTGCGCAGGCAGAAACACGGAGGCTGGGAAGCCCTGCTTGGGGCCTGCTCCACAGAGAGGGCTGTGGACACCCCCACCCCACCCCACCCCCCAACAACACACAGCAGCAGCACTGAAGGACCTTTTGCTGTGATTCTGTGCAGCTTACAAGAATGGTTCACATTTGCTACCATGGGAAACCCAAAGGCAAGGAGAGGCGGTGTTGTGTTCCTCTCTTCCATCTCCAGGAACAGCGACATGACAGTGGCCACAAGGACACTCCTGTTCCCCCTGAACCAAATAAGTCCTCCTGTCAATTTTGACATGCTCATGCCTTTGAGAGGTGTGTGAGGCAAGGAGCTTCCTGTTCATTCCCCGTGACGCTTACACTGATCTCTGGCTAAGTGGTGTAACTTTTCTAAGGGCATAACAGAACATCACTGCTACCTGAAGAGCTACCCTAAATTACCTTTTTATTAAAAGATTTTTTAAAAAAGAAATTGCTTCTCTTTACTGAGCACTGTCAGATGTTTCTTACTAATACAAACCTGCCTGGCAGGTGTTATTGTCTCCACGACACAGATATAAGAAGCTAGAGAAATGGAGTGACTTGCCCAAAGTCACACTCCTGGAAGTGGTGCAAAGGGATTAGAACCCAAATCTCTGGACCCTCATCCAGGGCTCTCAACACAACCCTTCTGTCTGTTCCACACACTCGGAGACTCAGCACAAACTGCTGTTGCGCAGGGGCTATAATTAGTTGTCTGGTCCCAGTTGCTTGCAGGGTAAACAACGCCTGATAAACCCACAATGCTGTAAGTATTTATTACACTGCAGCCCAGCTGCCAACTGTCTAACCATTTTAATAAAAAGCTATTTTCTAAGGTTTATGTTTTACTGCGTGTATGGCTCCCTTATTGGTTAGCATTTTGGAGTTGTGGAAAAGGTTATGAATTTAGAAACTGGCTGCATTCATATCATATTTAAAACTTAATGCTATTTTATTAAAGACATATGGGCCTCCAAAGTACACATATTAAATGTCATGTAAGAAAAGTAGCAGTTTAAATCATGGTCAAATTCATTTTTGACGTGACTCCTGAGGCTTCCCAAGATCTGAACTATTTCTTTGTAAATCTGGCAGTTTAACCACACTCATAAATCACTTTCAAAGCATATTATTTCTTAATTTTACTGCATTAGAGAGCGTTTGGCCTACACAGTGAACTGTTTGTAGCAGTTATGTGAACAAAGTTGCATATTTAGTCATATAATGTGCAAAGGAAGAGGAAAGAGAGCAAAGAAGGAGGCACTTTCCTTCTTCACTCTGCTTTACCTGCCCTGGTCACTTTTATCTAAGCAAACACAATCCAGTGTTCAGATTAGATCTCTGTCATCTAAAGCAGAGTCACACGCTGGTGTTGAGGCTTTTCGGAACACAAGGAAGAAAAAATCATTTGTAATTTAATCTTTTCCAAAACATCCCATGACTAAAAATTAGAATGAGTGCAGAAAGTAGACACTCTCTTTCTCTTTTTTAATGTTATACTAAACAGATCTTTTTAAATGTGGTAATATATCACTTGGTTGTTTTCTAATTAGCCAGAGATCCAACATCTCAGCCTTGGGTTTCAAAGCCCTTCTAACGATAAGACTGTATTCTTTGCGCATGTATAACAAGCCCCCAAATTTCACTCCCCAGGCTCCATTTTACTCTGGGGCAGAAAGAGGCTGATTCCAATGACAAATTCCAGGATCTAAATAAACATCAGCCTTGATTTCCAGATTCGCCAAGGGAGTCGGAGGAGGATTAAGTGAGTTGAGTCTGAGGTCACCCAGAGGAAAGAGTATACGAGCTCATGCTTGCACCAGGCTCCCTTCTCCCAGGATGGGCCTGTGCGGAGGCTTTTCTGCTCCACAGCTGCCCCCAGTTCCCTGCACGCCGTCCTCCTGTTTGCATCAGTGACTACAGAGCCTCCTCGGTGGTCCCACCAAGCCGACCCCTCCAGTGCCTCCTCCGGTCCGGGCTGACCCCTCCACTGTCCCCACAGAACAAAAGGCCTTGTGCAGTACCCGGGGAGACCCCCAAACCCAGGGGCCCAGGCCTCCCCAGGATGAATGTGAGGCCTCCTTTCTCCTCTCATATTCCTTTCTTTTAGATGTTTTATTCTCAAGAAGTGGACGCTTAGGAAAAGCCTTAGAAATATTGCATTTAAGTATAAATCCCAGAAAATTCAGTTAAGCCACCAGGAATAGAGGAGCAATGCCCCTGCTGTGGACTAAACTGTGTCCTCCTGATATTCATATGTTGAAGCTCTAACTCCCAACGTGACCATATCTGAAGATGGTCTTTGGGAGGTAATTAAGGTTAAATGCACCCCTAATCCAATAGGACGGTGGCTTCATAAGAAGAGGAAGATCTCTCTTTCTCCTGCTCTCCCTCTCTCTCACTCTCTCCACCGTGAGAGGAGGACACAGGCAGAAGGTGGCCGTCTAGAAGCCAGGAGGAGGGCCTGTACCTGAACCTAACCACACTGGCACCCTCACCTCGGACTTCCAGTCTCTAACACTGAGAAAAAATAAATTTCTGCTGCTTAAGCCACCCAGTCTATGGCATTTTGTTATGGCAGCCCTAGCTAACTAATACACACTCCAACCACCAAACCAAAATTACCTGTCCTGTGTCCACCCACGCAAACTGATGACACAGCAACGCTGCAAAGACAGGGCTGTTCTGAGAATGCACAGCTGAGAACACTAGCTGGCTCTACACACAGAGACAGCGTTAGCTCCTTGCACATTGCACATATTATCTCATTTAACCTATCACAACAGACTTGGAAGGAAGCATTACATCCTCTGTCTTCATAATGGACAAACCGGTGGTTGAAGGCAGAAGTTCAGTCTTTCATCCAAACCTACATGCAATCATGGAACTGAGAATGGGCCTAGCAAATCCAACAACAGCCCACAAACAAATTAAGAATCACAGGTTTTTCATGGAGTACAATCGCCACAATAAATTCAGATTTTAAACCTTCCCAAAAGAACAGCTGGAGGTAACTGCTTGAATCATGTCAAGAACAAAAGTAAAGGTTGGGCGGCAGGGAGGAATGAATAAAAATGGGCCAATAAAACACAGGACGGGTCACCGAGCTGGATAGCCTCTGCGACAATTCAAAATGCCAAACAAAAAAACAAGGGGTGACACATTTCTAAATTTCACTCATGAGTTAAGAGCTTCATAAAGTAGAAGCCCCACTTAAAATTCCCCGCTTCAAAAAAGGAAAAAAATATATATACAGCATTGGAGCCTAGACAGAGAGCATTAGTTTGCTGTTGAAAAGAAATAATGAGTTCTAATTCAGGTAATGTAGCTCAAAATTTACTGCCACACTTAAAATTCCCCGCTTCAAAAAAGGAAAAAAAAATATATACAGCATTGGAGCCTAGACAGAGAGCATTACTTTGCTGTTGAAAAGAAATAATGAGTTCTAATTCAGGTAATGTAGCTCAAAATTTACTGCCATATTTTAAAATGCACATGAAAAATAAAATTATACTAAAATGTCCTTGGTGAAAAGGCTGAGCGTAATTGCTATCACTGACAATGGCATTGAACTTAGCTAAATTAACATCAAAGGAAGCCCCAATTACAGAGCATCTGTGCATTATTGATGGTGCCCTGTCTATTACTCTAAGACACTTTACTGTAAGGAGCAGAAAAGCACAGAAAAGAGCTAATTGTACCACCAGCCTTCAGGGACCCCAAGGGCACACCTGCCCTCTCAAGCTTGTGAAATGCCACTACACATGGTCAGAGTGACAAAGAGGATGCATTTGGAAGGCAGCTATGCTAACCACTATACCACCAACGCCCGCCTAGAGGATGCATTTGGAATCGGAGTGTGTCCATGGTCTCCAGAAGTAAGCTATGGTGACCACAGGTAGGCAAAATAACAAAGAGGCAAGAAAACACATCCTGGAGAGCTGTGACAAACTCCCAAGCTGTATCCAACAGCTGTCTGGGAGCTTGGATGTTCCTGGAGGTCTGGGTGGGGAGAAACAGGCTCTCTGAAGAAACAGGCAAGAACAGATTCTCTTTGCTCCTCGGTGCACCATTTGGGGCAAGGGCCATCTCTAGGGGTACAGATCATTTTTTAAAAATGAGAACAAACTCTCTTCCGAGCATTTGGCCCCTCGCCAAGCCCACCGTGTAGAAGAAGGAAGTACCATTACTTGAGTTCGTACCACATACTGGTATTTACTTGGTGCAATCCTGCTCGGTACTCGCCCAAAGGATACCCCAAAAATACATATTAGCCACACTCGGACAAACAGATCAGATTTTTATTTCAAACTATGCAAAGACTTTTTAACTCTGTTTAAATTGGATAACCTGAGATTATCTTAGTACTTTATCTCATCCACAACTTTGCTTTTGGGGACAAGAAAAAGAGCAAGGAAATGACACGTATCAGAAACATCCCTTTCATCACCAAGCTTGTGCGAGTTTTCTTCTCTATCTTCCTCTCAAGGTTCGCTCTTCTTGTCCGCCATTAGTAGCAGACAGTTTGGAAATAACCAGAACTCCAGAGTAGAAAATGAGACCATGCCATCCCCATTTTCTCCTTCTTCCTTAACCGTGGAATTAGTTGCAGAGAACATTAACATGTAATCGAAGTTAGCTTCAGAACAATGTTCATGATTTTCCCCGGTGGCCTGGCATCTGTGTGGCTGACTGCTCACCCATTCATCCTGCGGGCCTTCTAGGGCGCCCAACTGCCTGAGGGTTCGGTCCCTACAACCTGATGTTTCCATGGACCCAGAAGAGGCTTTCCAAGCAGGGCAGAGCTCTGTGGAGACACCGAGTTCAGAAGGATAGACAGCAAGGCCCTGGTCCCACTGAAGGGAGGGGACTCCAGTGACGTCGTGATCCTCCCTTCACTCATACGTCAGTTGCTGGCCTTTTCTCTCCATTCCTAGATTAGTTTACCCCGCATTTCCAACCCACTCTTCCTTATCACTGGCCAGGAATCCTCAGGCTTCAAAGCACAGAATCGGTAGGGGTGGGGCAGGCAGTGGAGAAAAGCATTCCAAGGACGAGGATAAGGGGGTGTTGGAACTCACAGTGCACCCACCGCTGGGGACAGCCCCTGCCAAGCCCTGAAGCTGCACACAGAACCCGGGGTAACATTAGTTTTAAATATGGGTAACTTTGGGCAAGTACCCCAAGTTTACCCTCCAAGAACCCAGTCTCTTAAGAAAGCATCTTTATTTGCCTTTCCTCCTCTTCTCTTTGCTTTCAAGCTTAATTTAAAAAAAAAATAATAAAAAGAACCTAAATTTCAAAAGCAAAATGCCAAAAACCCTCTTCCAAAATGAATTGAGAAAACATTAAGCTGATGATGTGTAGATAACAGACACAATCAGCTATTAAGGCTCCATCTCAATCATTACCAGTGATCACACGAATGAGGATTTTTCATGGCCCAGTTAAGAAGCCTTAAATTCACTCATTAAAAATAGGACAACTGGGGCCAGCTCAGTGCGCCGCTTGGGAGTGCGGTGGCGCTCCCGCCGAGGGTTCGCATCCCACATACAGACCGGCCGCTCACTGGCTGAGCGAGGTGCGGGCGCAACACTGAGGGTTGCGATCCCGTTGCCGGTCCCGGTCTGGTACAGGCGCGACACTGAGGGTTGCGATCTGTTGCCGGTCACGAAAAAAGACAAAAAAGGAAAAAAAAAAATAGGACAACTGATACCATAGGGGACAGCAGCTTTTGAGCAAGAACATGTCAAAGGACATTTTGGAATGCCATGGACTTATCACCAGGGGAGTGACTACTGGGTCTCCACCAGCCATTGGCTTTCTCATCACCCCAGCATCCAAGCTGCTTGTGACCACCCAGATCCTTTCTTGCAGTCCCAGAGACAGAGCTCTCAGACCCAGCTCTTTAATTCCTGTAGCCCCCTGAGCACCAACACCAGCCTGGATGTGGGGGCAGCCTCAGGCCAGCAGCTGCTCTTGCACAGACTTCCAAATCACCAAAGCACCCGCTCTGCTCTGCACAGGGCATTATCACACCTTCTCCCAGACACCCGGGGATCTTCCCACCCAGACTTTCCTCTCACTTCAAACCCTGCCAAGGTTCCTTCTCACCTTCAGAAGAAATTGCAAACTTGGCCTAACATACAAGCCCTCCACATCCTGGCTCCTGGTTCCCTGCCTAATCTATGCATTTTACCGAAATGGGTGGAGGGAGTGATCACAAGGCCAAAATTGGAAGTTACAAAGTTACCTTTGACTCCCCTCCATCTCCTGGTCTTCCTGATCTTTTGTCTTTGCCTCCCGTCATATGTTCAGGCCTTCATGAAATTTAAGGTTTACAAGGGAAAGACCACAAACTCTGAGGATGACTTTGCTTCCTAGAATAATTTAAGGTACACACGGGAAAGAGCATGGGCTTTGGGGTCTAGGCAGACCTAAGAAGAACCTGATTCCACCTTGCTCTACAATTTTAGGTGATGGATATAACTTCTCTGATCACCAGTTTCCTCATTTGTAAATTCAAGGTTAGGGAGAAAATTAGAGATAAAATTGTTATCTAGTAGGCAGTAGGCACTTAAGGTGTGCTAGGCGTTTTGTTTATTCCCCAATCAGGAAAGTTTCTATGCATCTAATAACGTACCACTAGGCAGCCAGTTGATACTCAGGTTGGCCCTGCTGTCCCAATTAGTTAAACATTCAGAGAGCCTGCAGTAGTTGGTGCTGTGGCATCAACAACTGACATCAACCTCACTAAATCCCAAGTGGGTCCTAGTTAGGAGCTGGTTCAAGTGGACAGGAAAGCATCAGAGGGCAGGGTGCACGGATGATATGGCCTGCCAGTGTATTAGTCGTGTTTCTACAGCAAGACTGCTGCTCAGAGTCCTAGTGGCTTATTAAGAGCACTTCTTTCTAGTGCGGAGGTCTGTGGTTCAGGTCAGGTTCAGGAGGTCTGCTCAGTGTGTCTCTCGTGTTGTTTTCATAGAACATGGCAGATCTGCAAGAATGGTAAGAGGAAACACGTGGTGCTTCATGAGGCCGTGGTCCGGAATCGTCAGGCTGCATGTCCACGCATACCCTACTGGCTGAGGAGTCACATAGCCAAGGCCAAATACAATGGGATGGGACGTGCACTCCTCCTGTGGGGAAAATAGAATAGTTTGGTCAGGGCCCTCACCTCGGGTCCAGTTGGGTGTGGTTCAGCAGCACATCCTTTGCAAGCAAATTGTGTGTGTGTGTGTGTGTGTGTGTGTGTAGTTAGTGTGCCTGTGTACCAATGTATCTTTTTAGTTTTGTTGTGATTCTTGAGTTCTTCTTCAGAGAGAAAATAGAGATAGAGAGGAATTTTAGTGAAGCAGGCAGGTAGGTGTTGGCCTCGAGCATCCGTCCGGCACAGCCATGCTTTCCAACCTATGGCTCCAGGGACCTTTTGGCCAGTTACCTAGCTCATAGACCTGAATGAAGGGGTCTGGTGACCCAGCCTGGCGTATGAAGGGTTTGTGACCCAGTCTGTGAATGGGCTTGAGGGGTCTGGAAGCTCCAGACCCATGCCTAGCTCAACAATCAGCTCAGTCGGTGCAGGATTACCAGCAGGTAAAAGAGCCCGACAACTGGCGTGGTCACCTAGCTTTACAATTGGCGTCACGAACAGGATTAAGAGAGTTAGACAATTGGCGCTGTGAGGATTCCAGGCCTTAGCCTAGCCAGATACCTTCCTTAGGGGGCAAGGGCAGAAAGGAACAATTTTATCCAAATAATGCAATCTACCACACTTCTCCCAATTGGTGGGTTCCAGAGGCTGTACAAAGTATCCTAGGGATATTTATCTCATTCCCCATGTTTAAAAAGTGCCACTTACTTTTATGATCCTCTTGACATGTGTTTGCCCAAATATATTTGGACAAAAGTATGTATTTCAAAGGCCAAAAAGAGGAAGAGAGTTTGGAGCTGTGGAGCTGGGATGTTTGGGTGCTCTGAGAGCTAGCAGCTCCATCGAAGACACAACCAGATCTCCCAGCATTGGAGGAGAGTGGTCTTTCCTATGAGATCAGCACCTGGCCAGGCCCTAGGGGCTTCTGGGATTGGCTCTGGGAGGATGCCACCAGCACTACATTCTGTTTCACTATTTCCTCTCTATTGTGGATTCCAGTTCTCCATACATAGGGCTTCACCAGGACACTGGAGACAGAGTTTTTCTGCAATAGTCTATCACTGATTTCAGAGGGTTGCTACCCAAATGCAAGGCTACATAAATCACCTCCAAAGAGCAATACTCTGAAAGCACTTACTCAAGACACGGGATGCCATGGTGCTAAAAAATAGAGAATTACAAAATCCTTACGTGATTCCTCCTCAAATGAACATAAACTGTGAAGTCAGGAGTAAGGATGAAAAACAAACAAACTACAAATGTTTGGCTTCCAGAGTTGTTTCTAAACACACCAGCTAAGCATTTTCCAAAAAGGAAATTAATTAAAAATTTCCTCCCTTCAAGATTTACTATAAACTAACTGAAAATAGAACCTGAATATGTCTCTAGACAAGAAACACCTGTGTACAAACAGAAAAGAACGATGAAACACTAACATATTCAGGTAGTTAGAAATATCCAGAAAATCAGCCAACATTTTTAGTTTTTTTCCTGAATGTTTGGCACTGTAAAGAACTTTCAACATATATTGGCTAATTTCCTATCTAATTGCATGCACTTGTAGTTTACAATGTTTATTTATGGGCGTGCCCTGGCTTTATGTAAAATGTATATTCTTGAAAATATTGAGTGCAGAGTGAATGTTAGTAATTGTAAAAAATCTAGAAGTAGTTTCTGATAACCTTTTGTGTGTTTGCAATTGGGCTAGATACGGATAACAGAAGATACTGATGACATACGCACTGTCATTTAGTAAAGAGCTAAGCTAGGAATAAAAAGCAATTAAGTGAACCAAAGAAGTAACTGGATAGTGCCCTTTATGGTACAGACAAGAAACACAATAGCAGCTAAGATAGGGAAACTCTCATTTGACCCTACATAGACTTGTGTGTGCCCCATCACATTTTCTTAGAGAAGCTCCCTCTTATTTCCTAATAGCCCTAAATTATGAGCAGGTGGGTCCTGAGAGGAGGGCTCAGGGGACACCCTGAGTGATGGGGAGCACACAGCCTCCCCCAGAAATGCTACCCAAGGAAAAGCCAGGGTGCGGGGTGGTGGTGGCCGCAGGTTTTCCCATCGTGAATAATCCCAGGGTAAATCCTTTGGAAAAACAAATATGCGACACCAAATCTGTCTTTTCTGCCAGTGCACAGGTTCAAATGATCACACTTGCTGAAGGCAATGGTCTCCTATTTTTCCAGATGACCATGCTGAGGCAATTAAAAAATGTACAACCGTTTGTGATGAATCTTACAAAATGCTCTGTTGTTCACGGTTCATTCTCACGGTGAGTATTGACTGAGCCTCTGCTTTATACCAGGCGCTGGAGACACAGAAGCAAACACAACAGGCAAAGTCCCCGCCCTCAGGGAGCTGGCATCCCCACGGATGAGTGGCTTCCTTGTCCTGACAGTAAGCTGGCTTTCCCGGGATTCCATTTTCTGTCATTGTCCTGTGTTGCCTTTTTCATAGACACCCCAAAACATAGACATGTATGGAAGAAAGTGAAGATACCTAGGGGAGTTAGGACCTGACCCCAAGTGTCAAGAGCAGGACTGTGTCGTGTAGTCATGGTTCAGATGATCCTGAGACTTTCAACTTTCAGTTAAAGGGTGAGAACAGGGCCAGCCCGGTGGCGCACTCAGTAGAGTGCACCGCTTGGGAGTGCGGCGGCGCTCCCACCGAGGGTTCGGATCCCATATAGAGACCGGTCTGCTCACTGGTGCAGATGATCCTGAGACTCAAATAACTTTCAACTTTCAGTTAAAGGGTGAGAACAGGGCCGGCCCGGTGGCGCACTCAGTAGAGTGCACCGCTTGGGAGTGCGGTGGCGCTCCCACCGAGGGTTCGGATCCCATATAGAGACCGGTCTGCTCACTGGTTGAGCGTGGTGCGGGCGCGACACGGAGGGTTGCAATCCCGTTGCTGGTCATGAAAAAAGACAAAAAGGAAAAAAAAAGGGGGGGTGAGAACAAAAATGATTTCCAGAAGATGCATGTGCTATGTTTATTCCTTTAACACAACACATCTCTCTGTCTCCCTCCCTCCCTTCCTTTCTCTGTCTCTCTCATACACACACACACCAGAACCCACCCTCCCAAATACCCAAATACCACACACAAACATAAAGCTATACAAAACTACACAAATACACAAACCACATATGATGGGATACCTAGGCACATCAACACAAAGAAAAGCACGATATATTGTCAAGGACACACAAACACTCACCAGCACATGTATCACCACACTTTACCTATAAGAGATTGGCCACAAATACAAGCAAAAAATACACAGGTCAAAACATTTTCTAATATAGGCTGTGATTCCCAGGCCAGTGGCCCCCTGTGGCGGCTCTCCCCGTGGTTTCTATAAGGTTCTGAAGATTAAACAGTTGGTAGCCAACTTTGTATACATGCCTGTAAACAGGAGGGCTCAGCTTTAAATAATTATGTCAAAGAAATGACAACTGTGCTCTTTGCCAGAACAGGGATGAATAATTACAAAGCCAGGACATAATTAAGCAATTCTGACTGTCGGATTTTTGAGCTGTCTCTCTGATGTGCAGGGCTGGCGGTCCCACCACACACGCCCTCCTGGATGGGCCTCTGCACCCCTTTGATCTATGTTTCCCAGTGTGGCCAGTGGGTCACGGTCTGGTCATTGCAGAAACCTTTCACTGGGGCCTCAACCTTCTCTGTATCCAGAGTGGTGTTCTCTGTGTTGACGACAGCAGGATTCAATGGCCAATATTTAACAAAGATATAGATTTTCTTTAAAATTCTGGGAGGTGAGAAAAGCCTGGCTGTTGCAGGTGCATTAAGTAATACACACACACACACACACACACACACACACACACACACACAGAGACGCACACACACACACACACACACACACACACAGAGACGTTCTAGAAGAGTCCATTGTAACATAGTTACCACCTCCTAACGAACGACAGCATCTTTCTATGGAACAATCAGAGCCCAGACAGAGGCAGCTTTGAAACAACAAAAACCAAAAGGCAGCAGCCAAGGAGAAATGTGTCATCATGAAAGAAAGCAAGAGAGAACTCGCACTCAAGCACCGGGGCCTGCCAGGTACCAAATGAAGCCTCGGTGACATAGGGGCTTTATTAGTTCCTGGATGATTCTGCATTTGTGTCAGCTGAGAACACCCAGACTGCCCGTTCCCTACCTCCAAGGCAAGGGCTGTGATTGGAGAGGCATTTTCCATTCTCCCAAATACTTTATGTCAGGAATAAAATGAACACAGCTCCCCGAATCACAGCCCCCTTGATCATCCATCAGAGCATTCTGCTGAATAAGCACAACAGGCGGCTGCTGCCTCGGAAAGGACAGAAGCCAACTTGAGATTCCTGTTCCGTTATGAAAAATAGGTCTTCACCAAGTGTGTTCAGCACAGCGTTGCAGGACTCAGGAAGGAAATTGCTCTCCACTTAGAAGCCGACTCCGGGTGTACACATACCTCCCAGGACATACATATGTATATATGAGATGGAAAGTGTATATACACACCTGCACAGGAACAAACATATGTCTGTGTGCACTGTGAACAGGCGAGAACCAGCCTTTTTAATGCCAATTTATTAATTCAGCAAGAAGCTCATTTGGCCTCTATCGGCAAGGAAAGTACCAGTGCATATCTCTGAAGACAACAGACAAAAGGGAATTGCCTGCCATTCAGGAGAGAGGCCTACAGCCTGATGTGAAACCGAGAACACAGAGGAATCCTCCTGTGCACTTGAAGGACCACGGGGAAAACAGAGCACTTAACCAGAGGCCCAGACCACTAGGTTCTGGTCCCATTTCTGCTTCAACAGGACTGTGGGGCCTTGGGACACTGCATCCTCTCCCAGATCCCTCTCCGTAAAATGAGAGCACAGACCAGGTAATTTCTAAAGTCCCCTCCAGTTTGGAAATCATGTGACTCCACAAAAAGAATCAAAGGCCCTCATGCTTTATTAGACTATTTTTGTCTCTCTCCTCAAATAATTAATGGGCATTTTTAAGCATAATACAGTAAGTAAGGATGTTGGAGTCAATCACACAAATGAGCTAATTCTATAATTGATTAGAAACTAATTGGGGACCCTGAAGAGCATTTCTGCTGATGTTGCTAATGACTCAGAGAAACAGTAATACTGGATTTTAAAGAGTCATTCCCAGTCACTTTCAAAGGCAAAAATTTCAATTTCCCCCATCTCTATTCAACAGAACAGTCCTGCTTTTACCTGTGTTCTTTACTTAGGCCTTCCTATGAGGTTTTGTTTGAACAAAGACATCCGTGGGGAAAATATTTAGCTCACTGCTCCAGGGGCGAGAACCCACAGTGAGGATAATGTGGGCGTGGTGTTCAGACACAGGTAAAACTCCAGCTCCAGCAATTACAAGCCAGGTGACCTTGGGCAGCCCAGGTAACTTCTCTGGGCCTGAGTTACCTCATCTTTAAAGTAAGACAATGATCTCTTCCATCTACCTTACAGGGTTATGTGAGGATTCCCGAATCCGTATACAAAGACCTTAGATCATCACACATTGTATACATGTATCAAAATATCACCCTGTACGCCATACATGTGTGCAGTTATCACATGTCAACTAAAAAGTAAAAACGAAAGAAGAATGGCGGGCATGTATTGAGAACCCCATCCAAACACAGATGTTACATTTATTACCCCTTCCGATGGCAATGCAGAGCTTCCCATGTCAAAGACAAGGAGAGCAGGAGAAATACTGATCCCCTCTATACGCATGAAGGTGAGAAATGCAGAAAGGCAGGTTTTTTATAATAAGGCAAGATATCGCCAAGGGTTCACTTGTGCTTTTGCTGAGTTTGGTGATGCCAGCTGTCTCTGGAACGTTTTCACCAAAAAAAGGGGGGGGTGGGGAAGGAAGCCAAGAAATAAATTATTTCATTTGGACAAAATTACAAAAGCTGGAATAACTAAAGGCGGTCAGTGCAATACCTCGTGCACACCTGTGCCTCGGTAAGGAGAACTGTTAACACTTTAATAGCTACGAAATGAATCACTCAATTTCCCACATGCTGAAACAGGTAACAATACACTTACCTGCCAGTATTATACCCTCCATGTTGTATATTTCCACAACTGTTAGCAATTTTATTCAGCATAACGGGGAAATAAGTTGCACCTCATGGACTCAGGAAAGAAAGGGGCCTGAGGTCTGCTGTCAGCTGAGCAACTTGATAAAGAGGTTTCATTGTTCTGTTTTGTTTTTGTTTGTTCTTGTTCCCCCTTAATCACTTCCAATGTACATGCAGACTGTTATAAGTCACTAACTGAAAACAAAGTAGACCTCTAGGATTTCTGTGCCAGCATTTTTCTACACACAAGCTGCAATCTACTGGGAGGTGACAGAGCCCCAGGGTGGTGAAAGTTCTCCAAAGAGGTCATCGGGGGTCATCAGGTCCATTCCCCAGCCTCTGGCTTCACTGAACAACCCCAACTCCTCCCAAAGAGATAACTGTTCATGTCCTTAAAAATCTCCTTGCGTCTGAATCCAAGACCCCAATCCAAATCTCCCCTGCCTCATCAGAACTGCCATTAGGATGACACCACATTCACTTACACAGCCTCCATGCAGACCCAGCTGGTAGAGGAAAGCTCAGTAAACGCCATTGCAATGAGCTCTGGAGAGCTACATGTGGGGAGCACACACCAGTCCATGGACACGCTGCCCACATTCACTTACACAGCCTCCATGCAGACCCAGCTGGTAGAGGAAAGCTCAGTAAACACCATTGCAATGAGCTCTGGAGAGCTACATGTGGGGAGCACACACCAGTCCATGGACACGCTGTCAGAAAATACTGCCTTCCATGCTAACAATATCTCGGAGAGCTGTTGAGCCTTTGCCTGTGATGGGAAAAATCACTTTCCCCCAGCTCTCCTTTAGTAGCAAGAAAGAAGGGACCCCTCTGAAGTACTAGAGGATCCTACCAACCCCAGAAACTGTAAAGGCCCAGTCCTTTCCTCTTTCTCCATTTTCAGCTTCAGACCTGCAAAGGCCCCACTTTAGAAACATCTTCCAGAAGGAGGCCTCAAATTCCCCCCAGAACATCACCACTGCTGCTTTGTTGGTAAAACAGCCATCTGGGCAAGACCACCTCACATATAAGGTCCCCTTAGAAGATCCAAGTTATACCCAGTCCTATATCATGTTTGACCAACGATGTACATGTGAATAACCCCCCAGTATGAGATCCCGCCTGCATTCACACACACAAGGGGGGCATCCTCTGTGCTCTGAGGCATAACCAATGCCATGAGCTGTAAATCCTTTGTGAGGACCAAGCAGTAGGCAGCTCACCTCGGGCTTCACCACCTTCATGAAGGCCCCTCTCAGCGAAGCCTCCTCTCGTTCTTGTCTGGTTACTTTCTGGGCATCCAGAAACTTCAAGTTGGGCAGCTTGTGCAGAACAAAGCATCTGGAAGAGGAGGGTTACAGACAACTCAGGAAGGTTGGGGTGACAGCCTCAAAGACCCAGACAATCTGTTTGATCCTCCAGAATCCACACTATTAAGTCTTCGGGAGTTTAGATCTTAGTGAGTGCTTCTCCTGTCTTCTTTCACTAAAAATGAACAATTTCCCTTTGGGGAAGTCCAAATGGTTACATGTTACAAAGACACACAACTAGACTTCAGAAGCATACACTAATGGCCATACTGGACTCAGAGATAACACACACCTGCCCCCTGGGTTAGCCAGTAGGACCCTGTCAATGTATCCCTTCCTTCCATTCTGGGAAATGGGCCCAGCTTCTTTGCTACACAGGCAGTTTTTGGTAAAACTAACCTACAGCTTGATTGTATCCTTTATCATTGTCACGCCGACAGGTCATCTGTAACACTGTCATCTCTGAGACAACTGCAGACTATCAATTTAAAGCTGAGACAGGAGACTTTGACTTGCCATCCGGGACAATAAACTAGACTGTAATAACCTGGATGATGCTGGGATGGAAGAAAGGATCACGCAGCTGAGAAGTGCTTCCTTGAGGAGTTAAGCAGAGGTCTTGAGGACTTTCTTCTCATCATCACCGGGTTATTTCCACACTGGCACTATGAAGATTATCTTTGTCAAGGAGAAACAAGGGAGTTGGTTTCTAAGGGATACTAATAGCCCACCAAAGGCTACATGCTCTCCATTCCCCTGCAAATACTCTCTGACATCCATGTGGGCTCCAGACATAAGCCAGTGACTACTTGTGTGATGGACTGTCCTCAGGTAGGTGTATACAGAGTTGATGAGATGATCTAGTTGGCCAGGGTATAGGTATATAAACACATAAATACATACTTACAAGGTACAGACATGTACCTATATTTCTCCCTCCTTGGTGACAGTCACCAACCCAAATGCTTTCCATCAGGCCCCCATATTCCATCAGTCAAGCAAGAAACTGTTTAGATCTTCTTCTGCTTAGAAAGAAGTGACCCAATGTCACCATGTCAATAACATACCAGTTCCTTTCAGTTGCACTAATATTTCTTGAGCACCTACTATGTGCCAAGCCCTAGGGATACAGAGCTGATTACAACATGGTTCTGGCTCCCAAAGCTGTTCTCAGTTTAATGGGGAAGATGCATTCACACAGGGAAATTAGAAATCAGAGCAGCAAAGTGCTAAGATTGAGGTTATGCACAGAGTAGTTGGGAGCACAGAAAAAGGGGCCTCACGAATGACTGAAAACTAAAGGGAAAAGGAAAAGCAGGAAAACTCAAGTAGGCTTCAAAGAACCAAACCCTAAAGAAGCCCAAGCACTTAGCTTTTTCTCAGTGCAGCTGGTACTTGTGGCATGCAGTGCTCCCAGGGCCAGCTCCCACATTCAGAGGATGGTCTGACATCACCAAGCGGCCCTTACATGCTTGTCCCAGTAAAAAACTTGGCTGATCACTCAAAAGCCAGAGACAGCAGTGTACAGCCTCCAGTAATGACCTTCATTTCACTGACGGTTAAAGTCAAACACTCTGAAGTTCTTTTGAGATATACTTTTCCTCCCCCAGAAATGCCTGCCCCAATCCTGAGGTCTTGGAAGTTTGACTATCTACTTCCCAGTTCCTTCCGGGCCTCAATCTATTACTATCTTTCGTATTTCTCTCTGAGCCTCTCCCTTCCCTCTCCAACACCCCCTAACCTTATCCAAAATCAAGAAAGTGCCACAAAGGGCCCTTTCCATCCTCCAGTGGAACTCCCACCGGCCTCAGTCAATGGCAGAGAAAACTTCCATCTTCTTCCTATAGCAGCAAAGTCTTGATGACAACAGATTCTTTCAAATAAAGACATGTACAGACAGAAACAATATGTCAGGAGTGACGCTCAAAGGAGTAAAGACACCCACTAAGTGTAGGGTGGGAAAAGATGAATATTCAGGTGAAGAAAACATCAGTATTAGAAAATCAGCCAGTGTTTAATGATGGAGTGAAAGATGCCTTCACAGGGCTGGCAGAAACCATGATGACAACAGACCGCACATTGTCATTTTGCCTCACTTTGGATCACAGCCCTGAAATCAAAGGAGAAAGAGAGAGAGGTGCTGGCTTTTGAGCTAGTTAAAAATTTCAGATGACAAAGAGCTGCTGTTTTTAGAGCACTCTTCTTATACAATCGAGAGACATGACATAGGCTGCCAGTCACCCCTGAAACTACGGGTGACGTGCTTCCCACCCTGAGGGCCAGTCTGGTTCCCAGGAGGTCGCTGCTTGGAGAGGTTTGAAGAACACTAGAAAGACTTGCCCCAAAGAGTTCAGTCTGAGACTCGGCCCAGGGCCCAAAGTTCCTCCATTAGAGGCCTCTTCTTTCATTTCCTGACTCACACATTCACTCATTCAAGAAGTGGTTGCTGAGCAGCTACCCCTGCCAGCAGCTGTGCTGGGCTGAGAATTGGGATGAACAAGAGGCGAGGCCTCTGCCCTCGGTGAGTTTATAATCTAGCACAGTGGTCCTCAAGCTTGAGTGGGCATTAGCATGCCCTGGGTTCCTGTTAAAGCACAGATGTCTGGGCCTGTCCCCAGAGTTTCTGATTCACTAGGTCTGGAGTGGGGCCTGGAATTTATGTTTCTAATAACTTCCCAGGTGATGCTGCTGCTACAAACCAATGTCCTAGTAAAAATAACATGATGAGGACTAACAGTTTGGGAATTATGAGGGTGGTGACGAGTCTCCTTCCCAGTTCTGCTAATGATCTGCCCTGCCCCAACGTCTGTGGTACACAGAGCCCAGAAAGCAGCCACATCTACCAGATCGTCTTGCCCCTTGGTGGCTTGCAACTGACTCCAAACATTATTGCTAAGTGATAAGTCAGTGGGCTTCCTGCCTGCCTGTCCCATCCTGGTCTTGGGAGATCTATTTCCTTTTGTTCTTGGTCGTGTCAGGGTGTCAAAAGCCACAGCTTCAATCCTGAGTGTAATACAAGTTTGCCATAAAAATACAAGAGAGGATTCCCGAAGCCACAGAATGAAGGCTTTTACAATATCAATTCAACCCTTGTAAATTTAATCCAGGGTTATTTGTTGCACCAAAATCTCTTTACCGTGATGTATTACTTAGTTACTGGGGTTATCACAGCCATATCCTAAAGTTGCATAGTACATAAAACATTTCAGTTAACAATGCGGGAAGGTTAACTCCCCCAGATAACCTGCAATCACAAGGGCTAGTCCAGATGACATCCCTCTGTCAGCTTCCACGAGCTATTGATGGTTCAATCAGTTTGTTTTGAAGGTAAAGTACAACAAAAGGGCAGTAAACTTATTCAGACTGTCAACAGGGGCTATTGGGAATGGGGCTTGCAGGTAAGTAATTCTGGGTGTTTTAAAGCTATTATCAAACAGCAATGGTTGAAGGAAGAGACAGCTACTAATAACACAGAAGGCAGCCGTCATAAACCACTTTATGGCAGAAACCCCCGTCCATAAATCCTGCGACACCCAGAGACAGCTTCAGATTTATAAAACTGCTTGTTAAGCCAGGGCAGTGCTTAATGAAAAGAGATCCGTCTAAGTTCTAAGTCTCACGTCCCTAGCTGCAGAGGGCAAGTCCAGTTTTCCTGACCTTCTGAAGGTGGCTGGGGCAGCGGGAAGCAGAGGCACTCTTGGCTGTGATATGGAACGTGAGGTTACAGGCAGGAGAGTGGGGATTTGGGGAAGGTGTTTTCAGTCTCATTTGTCTCTCCTCGGAAACAGGTTTTCTAAGAGTGAGAGACCGACAGACAAAACTTTTCAGGTTCTCTCATTTTATATAGAATGTTCCATTTTCTTAAAGGACTCCTCTAAAAAGAGAGCTAAAACTTGTACGGGAAGAAAGAGAACAACAGAAAGCCTTATTCATTTTTTCTTTTCTTTTTCTTTTTTGCTCCAAAACCAACTTTCTCTGCTCCTACCTGATGCTCTGGCATTTTTCAGCCAGACCTCAGCGAGAGAGGAGGATGTGCTTTCCTCCTGCCCACAAGGGGAAGAAAGAGAACAACAGAAAGCCTTATTCATTTTTTCTTTTCTTTTTCTTTTTTGCTCCAAAACCAACTTTCTCTGCTCCTACCTGATCCTCTGGCATTTTTCAGCCAGACCTCAGCGAGAGAGGAGGATGTGCTTTCCTCCTGCCCACAACTGCTGCCCAACCACACGGCACAACCACAGCGAAGCCCACGCCGTCTCCACTGTCGGCCAGTGGGACTGGCTGCCATGTTCTTTCTCTGAGATTCTGTTCAAGAAATACCAAGCTTCCACCCCTCGAGGAGCTGGGCATGGGAGTCACTGGCATTTTGGGGCTTTCTTCCATTTACAGCTTCCTACGCTTCTTCACATCACTTCTCGCTGCCTTCTTGCTCCCATGCATGGGGGCTGAGGAGACATGGTGCAATCTACTGATGCCAACTTTGGGCCCCAGAAGGTAGCAATGGGTGATCTGTGACTGTTCTCTATCTTTCACAAAGCTTAACAGAAGAGGGTGAGAATGCCAACAACACGTCATGCTTCTTTCCTGTTGACTAGATTACATCAACTCCATTTGGTAACACTGGTTATCCCATGTTGATCAAAAGCACCGACAAACTGCTTACTGTGTCAGACTAATAATAATACACTTAGCAACGGTCTAACGTGTGGGGGAGAAAATGAAGAGGAAGGGAGGTCTTCATAACGAAAGACTTGGTGACTAACAGGGTGGAGAAAATAGCCCAGAGTCTGAGCTTGTCTTGCTGTGTGATCTTGGCTCCATCTCTGCCACCTTTCTGAGTCTCAGTTTCTCTCTCTGTGCAATGAAGGGGACGAGCCAAATAATATCTAAGCTCCTTCAAACTTACCTTGCTTGAATTCTACGTACCTCGAGGTTGATTTACAATAAATACATCTATATTGTCCTTTCTTGTTACTCCAAGTTCTTTATATAAGCACCCGCCACACCTCCAAGTAAAGGACTATGAGAAAAAGCCAATAAAGACCAAAGAGTAATGAACAAACACTGCGAGTAGAATAACTCCAGATGCTCAGAGAGATGACAATGATCTCACTCTAATGAGCCGAGGTGAGCTCACCTACAGCATTAATGAATGCCTGACAACTGGCAAAGGCCAGCTGATTTTCCTCACAGTTCACCGGCAGCACGTTTGAAGTCTCTGTGCAAACAATACACCCACAGGACGGACCAAGGCCCTCTGCGGAGGGTAACCGGCAATTACTCTGTGGGCTTCTGACACTTTGATCTCTGGGTCGTGACCTTTGCTTTTTTGTGATCTTCAAAGCCCAGATTGTAGATTAGCTGGAGAATGCTAGCTGGGTTATGTAAGCCACAAGTTTTACAGCTCCTATTCGCTGGGAAATGGTGGCAGCACAGGACGGCCAACAGATGATGGAGGGTCCCTCCCCCCTCCCCCCTGGTTGAGTGCTGCAGACACTGGGCAGGCCCCAAGGCTGCTCCCTGCCAGGGAACAAAGAAAGGGTGTCACGTTTTAAATAATTTAAAATTGTAAAGAATACAGAGGAACCTACAGGGAGGAGGGAGAAAGGAGAGGCCAATCAGAGACCGGAGTGGCAGGAAAGAATGAATGATACAAGGTTTAGCCACAGAAGTGGAGCAAAAAGAAGGTGAGACCAACTCCCTCATTTGAAAGGTAAGTCCAGCACTTGTCTACTGTTGACCTGCAGTGCACTGTTCTTTCTGTGGAAAGAGGAAAAAGAACGATTGCAAGGGAAGACAGAAAGCGACGATGCCGGGCATCCAAGTTCCCCATACTTGGTTTATTATATTGGCCAGTGTTGAAGTCTGCAAGAGGCCCTCAGGGGTTTCTTAGCACTGTGGTGGTCGCTGAGACCAAGCCTGGCCTCGCTGCTCTCTTTCTGCCCAAATCCTGAAGGCTGCTGATTATCACATTCACCTCCATTCAACATTCATCCCAAAACAGCAGCACAGTGTGTGCACACGGCAAAGCACAGGCAGGCTTAAGCTCCTGCAATAACATGGCAATGGACGTTACTCTGCCAAGATCTATGACGAATGGCACAGAAAAACCCCAGGCATGGTTCTGCTGCTGCCCAGCAAGGCCGGGGCACAACTCAGCAACTTGGTAGTACGTTCATGCTCACATACAAATTTAATGAGCCCGTTTTACTGTGGGGACGTGTGCCAAGAAAATCCAACGAGGTGCACAAGGGGTAAGTGAGGAAGCAGAAGACGTGAACCTGGGGGGAGGGGAGGAAAAACTCAGCAGAAACCCAAGCATCTGTGACGCCATTTCCAATAACTACATAAATTTAGTTACTTCCCATTTCTGGTCCAGCGGTTGGCCACAATGTCACCTAAAACTGGGCTGACCTCTTTGAAATCAACATCTCCCATGGAAATGAAACAACAGACATACTTGTTTTGATGTATGGCTGGGTGACATATTATAAATATTACATCACATAACCACACAGGATGCCAATCAATAAAAAAATTTTTTAGACAGCACTAAATGAACCATGGGTTCTTGCTTCTGAATACACTCCTTTAAGGCTCCAACTATTGCTTAAATGATTAATAGAAGACATATTGTCAGAAAATGTACTTAAAGTGAAAAACAGTAAACCGTAGAAATATCACTCATTTTTTAAGCAATTTTCTAGTGAAAATGTCACATAAATTTACATTGAGGCTCTATCTACTAGTAGGCTCTGGGTAACAGCTAGAAGGAAGGCAGACCTTAAGCTTTGTGGATGAAGGGCCAGGAAAATATTTCACCAAAAGAAAAAAAAAAGCAGCTGCATCACTTTGTATAAACACAAATGCCACAAGAAGTCTGGATTCAGAAGTTGTGTTGTGAAATCCTCAGGAGTGTAAAGAACAAACTCCAGGACAAGCAAAGTGGAGCTGCTCACACACCACAGGCTGGAGCTGTGTTGTGCACACATTCATCTCTCAAAAACACAAGAGTTATCAAACCAACAATAAAAACTCAAACATGGGCCGGCCCGGTGGCGCACTGGAGAGTGCGCCGCTTGGGAGCGCGGCAGCGCTCCCGCTGTGGAGCTGCTCACACACCACAGGCTGGAGCTGTGTTGTGCACACATTCATCTCTCAAAAATACAAGAGTTATCAAACCAACAATAAAAACTCAAACACGGGCCGGCCCGGTGGCGCACTGGAGAGTGCGCCGCTTGGGAGCGCGGTAGCGCTCCCGCTGAGGGTTCGGATCCCATGTGGAGACCGGTTCCCGCTCACTGGCTGAGCGCGGTGCGGGTGCAACACCGAGGGTTGCGATCCCGTTGCCGGTCCCGGTCCGGGTGCGACACCGAGCGTTGCGATCCCGTTACCGGTCAGTAAAAAAGACAAAAAGGAAAAAAAAAAAAAACTCAAACACGGAATGAATACAAAATCTACGTGTGCCAGAGAATCTGCCCACTGTCCCACTCCATCAGATGCCACGCAGTGAACGTGGAACTGGGTGGGCACACATTTCATGTGCTCTCTGCTGTTCTCGGTTCCTGCTTCTCTCAGAGTGTAAGCATCTTGCTGTCGTGGGTTCATGGATTTATTAAAGTAATTTTGACTAGACATGATTTTGGCTGGGTACGGCCTCTAGAACCCATCCCTTCATGGCAACTTAGTCACAGGTGCCCTGACGAAGACCCTTCCCAGCCCCATCCCTGAAGTCTTTCCAGGGAAACAGATCTGGGGTGGGGAGGACAGGTTCAGAGGGTGGCCAGGCTCGCCCACGGGATGGGGCACTCATAGCATCAAGCCCTCCCTGAGGAATCATGACCCACAACCAGGGCTGGATTGAGTCTGAATGATAGTCCCTCCCCTGTTAACTGCAGTTGTTGACATCCAAATGGATCTGATTCCAAATGGCAGTGGGCATTTGAGGTGCCCAAAGGTCCTGCATCTACCTATGAGGTACTCAGCTCCTGTGAGGGAAAGGGAGTGTCACGCCACCCCCAGCAAACAGTACCAAGCCCCTTTTCTATTCCAACACTAATTTAGGTGTTGATGAGCCTTCAAGAGACAAAAACTCAGACCTTATCCATTGCAACCTATTCTCTAGATGTTAAAATATATGAAGTAGGGAGAGAAATATACCAGATGGAATATAGAGAATGGAGAGAGACGGTGAAGGAAGAACCATACCTGCTCAGGAGCAGTGTGTCTCAGGATGCTAGAGCCAACTGAACATCAGAATCTCCTGCGGACTGTTTTGTTACGTCGGAATGGCTCGGATGCTTCAGAGGAACATCCTTATTTGGACTGCTGAGCTAGACTATCCTCCCCACGTTAATGGTCCCACTGGCAAAGGTGGACCCCACGTTAGATCCTCTGACCTAACTCCTTACACCATGGGTCTTAGCATTTTAACAACAACTGCCAATGTAAACAGTTACAATAACAACAACAAAAAAACAGTACTAGTTTTTCTTTTCCTTTACAACCTGATAAGCCTTCTATCTGAGACCAAATAGAATACAGTGGAATTGGAAACTTCCCTCACTCTACCGCTCTCATTCTAGAAAAAAAACAAAAACTTGCCTACAGTGGATTTACATACAGCTTTTTGGCTTCATGGATAAATAAATGAACAAACATGTGTGCATGTGTGTGTGCATGTACGATCCTATACACACACATGTAGACATATATATGCAATATGCACATACATACACATATATAACATTTATTAGGTTATTTAAAAAAAATAAACACAGAAATATAAAGTCAGAAAATAAATGAGAATTTCCCAAAGTTTGGTTTCCTAAAAATGTTTATTGGGAGAATTTTCTTGAACTTGCTTGACCCATCCAAGATATATCTTAAAATAAGTTGCAGCAAGAAGATAAAATATGCTTTAAGTGACCTCCTCACACCTGAAATCAGCGTTCCAAATGCTTCAAAGATGATAAGAGTATTAAATAAGCAAATGAAGTTCTAAGTGATTAAGCAACTTAAAGTGATGACTTAGAAGTGGGTGAAGTATTCCCCTGCTGGACTTTAACCACATTTCTCCGAACAGAACTCATATTCAAACCTATAGAATCACATCTCAAGTGAAAATCTTCACGATGAGGAAAGATTTAATACATTTTTTTAAGTAGGTTTAGAGGTTTGTTCTGAGATAGTTTCAAAACAGTCTAACACCTCTATAGAAACTTAATCAAGAACCCTAGAAAATGAAGTTAAAGTACAAA
>NW_007729662.1:179824-216006 GCF_000696425.1 Galeopterus variegatus
CAGTCTAACACCTCTATAGAAACTTAATCAAGAACCCTAGAAAATGAAGTTAAAGTACAAAATTCTTTCCAATAAAGAAATATAACTGAATTCTCACTGTAGCCTTATATGTGTGTGTGTGTATTTTTAAATCGACAACGTTTAATGTTCCTTCAGTATTTCCTACAGCTTTGCCTTTATACAAAATGGAAGCTTCCAACTATATCCCTTCATGAGTCATCACAGATTTTTATACGAGCCCCAATAGAACAAGTTCCTCTCAAACCATTTTCTTCTTTCCCCCGTCCTGCCACATCTATTTCCCAGTAGCCCTACCTGCCTAGTATTTCCTTCCTCTTCCTTCCTGCTCTCCCTTCCTCCCTCACACCCACATTGATCTGGGTGGGGTGTTAATGAGAACTTATATCACAATGGAAAAGAGGGTACATATAGGAATGGCTCATTAAAAACACTTATGCAACAACAATCAGGAATGACAGAACACAGAATTTAAAATGAAGAAGGAAAAGAAATGAGTTTAGTAAAATGGATAAGATAAGGAAGACTACCTAAGGCAGGCGAGTTTGAGTCAGGAGTTTCAAAGCAGATGGTTTAGGAGTAAAGAGAAGAAACAAAAGCATTTCTACTCAGAGCCCATCAACATGCATGGCTGGTGGACACTGGGGCATTGACTCACAGTGGAGAGATATGAACCTGTGGGACTTCCTCCTGGGCTTGTATATGAACTCCTTAAACTTTGGTGGGAAATGGTCTCTCTCCAAAAAGTGACTCAGGCAGACCACGGAAAGATCTTATAACATAGGGCATGGGCCAGCACATTACAGCTATGGTCAGATCTGGCCTGTTGCCTGTTTTGTAAATAAAGTTTTACTGGAACATACCTCTGCCCATTCATTTACAAATTATTCATGGCTATTTCTGCACTGCAACAGCAGGGTCGAATAGCTGCGACAAAGTCCATATGACCTGCAAAGCCTAAAATACTTATTTGGGGCCCTTTACAAAAAAAGTTTGTTACCCCCCGACCTAGACCACCCAAAAGCTTTTCATCTTTCGTGGCTCCTGTGACCTCAACAAAGGAAGACAATGGCTTTAGGTTACCAAAAGGTGAAAGTTGAACACGGTGCACCCCACTATATAATACCATCCGCCAGAGATGCTATTTTCCTTTCTCCTGCCATGCTCAAAGCCCTAGACACTCACCTGTATCTCTTGTAGTCTTCTTCATCATTTTCCAAGCTGACCAGCTCATTGGGACACGCCACATTGCCCAGCAGGCTGAGGTACTCCAGAGCAGGTGTCACTTCTGCTAGATGATCGAGCAGACACTCCAAATCGGTGATGTGACAAAGGTTAAGGATCGTGGTCCAGGAAGACAAAAGGCCTAGCAAGGAGCATAGGCCATAACTGACAGGCACAGTCTAGCAGCCAACAAGTCCAGTCTGCTCCTGGGAGACAACAGAGTGAGGGTTGAAATCAACCTACTGTGGGTATAAGACACTACTCGTTTTCTACTTCTACTGTTGAGTACAGAGCCCAACTTTTCTCTGGACAGGTAAGGCTAAGTCCATATCTCTTAAGGGAGAATAAATGAACTTAATTTTTTTTATCACATTTTTCTTTCCTCTATTGTTCTGTATTTTAAAAATTGATAAAAGGGGGCCGGCCCGGTGGCGCACTGGAGAGTGCGCCGCTTGCGAGTGTGGCGGCACTCCCGCTGAGGGTTCGGATCCCATGTGGAGACCAGTTCCCGCTCACTGGTTGAGCGCGGTGCGGGGCACGACACCAAGGATTGCAATCCCGTTACCGGTCAGTAAAAAAGACAAAAAGGAAAAAAAATTGATAAAAGGGGGCCGGCCCGGTGGCGCACTGGAGAGTGCGCCGCTTGCGAGTGTGGCGGCACTCCCGCTGAGGGTTCGGATCCCATGTGGAGACCAGTTCCCGCTCACTGGTTGAGCGCGGTGCGGGGCACGACACCAAGGACCCATGTGGAGACCGGTTCCCGCTCACTGGTTGAGCGCGGTGCGGGGCACGACACCAAGGGTTGCAATCCCGTTACCGGTCAGTAAAAAAGACAAAAAGGAAAAAAAATTGATAAAAGGGTAGATTCCATGTAGTAAAATATTCTGCAATATGCAAATCCATAAAACTTAATTTTTGTCTAGTAATGAAAACAAGAAATTACTTCCAAAGGCCTCATTAAAAATATGTTGTCCTTTCTCTCCTAATGAAGGGAATTTATCATTGGGACATACAGGAATGGCATGAATGTAAACAGGGATCGGCCCTCTTTTCTTGTCTGAAAGCCTGCAGTGAGGCTCAGCATGCTCCAGGGCCTCACTGGTGGCAATAAAGGATTGGGTTGGGGAAAAAGGAGAACAAAGCTAGGAGGAAAAGACAATGAGATTAAGTTAGGATAGGTTTAGTAAAACCAGCAGGTCAAAATGCATTTCCTGTGAATCTAACATTCTATGAAGGAGAGAATGAAGGATAAAAGATGGAGGAGGCACATGGTGGTGAGATTATTGCACGAGCCATCTCCTAGTGGGATCCACTATCCAATCAAGGCAAACCCTGAGACCCCCAAATCAGGTAAGGCAAGAGTCATAGATTCATGGAACCACAGGCATTGGAAAGGAGTTAATGACAACTCAGTCCACATATCAACTCCTGGCTTGAGCCACATAGATACAAGCTGAGCCCTAGGCAAGGTGATGAAAGACCATGAATGGAATGATTATCAGGAGCATGTGAGCAGAGGAGGAAGCCAACGTCACAGACAGAATGGGTTCTTGCCAAGGGCCAAATGTCTAAGGGCAAATGAAGCACCCAGGAGTCAAAGGCTCAGAGTAGTTGCCAGGAGTGATGTTTACTTGGAACCAGGAGAGGAGGGCAAAGGCAAAGAAAAGGGGAGTCTTTGCTTTGTCAGGATGTTACCTAATCTTAGGACGTTACCTAGATTTTCTCATACTTCATTTCAACTTTCCAGAGAAGAATGGACTCAAATCCAACCAATGCCTGAATCCAGTCCCTAACATATTTGCCAAGGGGTCATCACAGGGTAGCACATTTCATTTCTGACAATCATTAGTATTTCTTCTCCCTGGGATTGAAACTTTTGCGAACTTCTACCCACTGACTCGATTTCACTGCTTGGAGACTCAAGAATAAGGCATTCTTCTCTTCCACATGATCAGTCTTCAAATATTTAAAGCCCACATGTCTTCCTTAAATCTTCTATTCTCCAAATTAAGTTCCTTCAGGCATTCTTCATACAACATGCTCTGCCACCATCGCATGCAAGGACAAATGCTGTGCTCGGGGTGGATGCGAGAGGGAGACGATGAGAAGCACAGACCAGCAAAGGGGAGAGGGAGGAGAAGAGCAGCGAGAGCACGCTCATGCACGGTTGGCTCCGACCTGGCAATGTCCTCTCCACTTCCAAAACAACGACAAAAACAGACATGCAAGTTTTTAACTTTTCAAATTGTTCACAAATAGCATCCAGAGATGAGCACAAAGGAGCACTAGAACGGGGACGATGGGAACGGGAGTCCGTTTAGAAGACTACAGAGAAAGTCCCATCGGGAAGATAAAGGTGGAAGCACCAGGAGGTGGGTGGTCAGGAGTCAAAATCACTGAAGACGAAACACACCTATTACTTTTTAAATTAAATGTAACCAATTAAAATGACAGTGAACAATTCAGCTTTTCCAGGAGGTTCCACCTTTGCATACTTTGCAGTCATTGCTACATGAGTAAAAGAAAAGAAAGAGGGGGGAAAAAAAAGAATCCTGCCAGTACGCTCTTTACCAATACTGCCCTTAGACCCAAGCAGAGGCACCTTAGGGGGACCTCTACTTTGGACTGCCTTCCTCAAAATTCTCTAAGTGCCCTTCCAGTACCCAGCTCTGCCCAAGGGCCAAAAAAGTGCCATTCAGGTGGAGTACCCCATGCCCTGACTTGGATCTGCAGGGGCTTCAGTCCCAGTCTTGGTTTCTCTCTTTCAGGGTTCACTCCAACCCTCTATGCACTAGGACTGAAGCCTGTATCAGGAGGTTCTAAAGACTCGAGGCCAAGGGATAGTTCCCGGGAGGGAGGCAAGACAAGCTGATCACTCCTGCTGGCCAATGCCGTATTTCTTTTGTGTGACTGCAAGAATGGGTGGTTCTAAAGACTCGAGGCCAAGGGATAGTTCCCGGGAGGGAGGCAAGACAAGCTGATCACTGCTGCTGGCCAATGCCGTATTTCTTTTGTGTGACTGCAAGAATGGGTTGCCAAAATGGTGCTGACGTACTGATTTGGAGTGATTCAAATTATTTCTATAGATGAGGGCCCTACGGAAACCCTCTCTACTATGGATGGAAAAGTCAGACCAAAACCTCTTTCCCTTTTAGGCCAAACTCCTTAAACCTTGGCTCTTTTTATCTACTGTATGAAAGTGGGAATATACAGGAATAAAACTCAAAATAGGCAAGATTTTTAAGTTTAGGAAACACTAGGCAACTGAGTTGGATTGAAATCCCAGTCATTTCTCAACATTTAGTGACCAGGGATGGAAAGCCTAGTATGCTACCAGCCAGAGAAGTAGGCTGTTTAATTTGAGCAAATCTTCATATGTAGATTTACCACAGAGCTACTAAAGCTTATGTGTGAGGGGCTCTCTGCCTGCACGGGCCCCTTCCAAGGCCCTGGGAAAGGCCCTAGTTACAAGGTCATATATTTTTGCAAAATTTGAAAAAGTAGGTTATTTAAACTACCATCAGTTAAGATCACTGTCTCTCTCTAGGACTTCTTCCATCACATTTCCTCAAGTTGGGGAAACAGCAGGAGTGGCTTTGGGAATGCTGGGGACCTGCCTAGGGGGAATTTGTGTAGGAGTGACATTTAATCACGATTCAGTGGGGTATATTTGTGTGATTTGCGGTCACTTTTGTCTGGTTAAATTATTGCAACAGTACCAGTAGAAATGGTTTCTAGTAATATTCCTACCACCCACCATGCTGACACAAACAGGCAGGGACCAACATCAAACTGATGATAAAACAACCTCATCGATCCAAAGAACATTTAAGATTCAGTTGTTGAGTGTGTGCACACATGCACACACACACACACACACACAAAGCTGAAATGTCCTGAAATCTTATATAGCTCATATATGAAAGAACTGTGTAACAGTTTCTTCATAATTCAATAATCCTCAAAGTTTTACCAATAATGTAGTGGTGAAATTACCACTATTAGGGAATTTGTAAAAAAGAAAAAAAAAGGCATACGTAGTATGAAAAGACTGTTACTTTTTAAGTATTTTGACATTAGTGGTTCTTATCAACTGAAAAATTTGTGAATTTGCTTGATAGACTTTTATTCCAAATAAACACGCATTGTTATACCCAATTTTGCATTCATAATTAAAGAGGACTCCCTCAAATTACATAAGTTTCACACTCCACAAAACCTGGATCTTCTCTTCAGCAGGAGGCCACAAAGATGGGGATCATTCAAATGTCCTGGTCATGGAAATTTCCTGGGCAAAGGTTCTGCAGGCTTCAAGAAACTTCAGCCATCCTGTGCCAGTAAATCCAAGGGATCTCCAGGAGCTTGGCTCATTTAGGATATTTTGTGTGGCAGAAGCTCCATCTTCCTACACCTTCCAACTACCTATTAAATGATAAAGTGGGCTGAGCTGGGGAGTCTCCCCAAATCCGCACCAGACAGGAAGCACTAACACCTCCTCCCTGAATGCTCTGGACCAGCCCTTCGTCTTCGTGTTGATACCAAAACCAGAGGATAAAACACAACAGGGAGTTTTCACTGGTTCCTTGGTCTCCTGGGTCAGCAAGGACAAACACAGCCCTGTCTTGCCTGATTTCAAGGCCTGAGATAGAACTTGTCACAATCCTTTCTGTCAAGTTGCACAGAAAATGAACCAGAGGCAATTAGTGAAGGAAACTTGGTCTCCCTGGCTAACCAAAACCCCTGCAGGAGAGAACATTTCAGCAATTCTAAGGGTGCCTTCCCCCCCCCCCCTTTTTTTAAATTTGAAGCTACCTGGCACGGTTTCAATTCCCTCCAGCTGGATTCTCAGCACACACCTGGTTTCCCTCATCAAGTCTTGTCCAGAGTACTTGGCATGGAGATGTTTTTTGGTGTTGTCTACAGAAAGTTGCCATCACGGAGCCCAGCTGTCATGGCTAGGCTTGCCAAAGGAGATTTTCTGCAGAGGACCCAAGATCAAAGCAGAGCCTTCCGTGAAAGTTCAGAGCAGGAGGCAGGAGGGGGGCCTCCTGGTGTGCATGTCCAGCTGCACAGGTCTGAAGCTGTTTCCCAGGTGAGAATGGGCACGGCCCTCCCTCTGGGCTCAGCTCCAGGTCAAAGGGCAGCCTCTATAACCACTGGGAGGATTCCTACCAGAGACAACCCAAATATAGGGTTTTTGATTGCTTAATATGCAGCATAATGACATATGATCTCATTTTGATTCACACATATACATCAGAAATATTATCACATTTAAATAACAATTAAGAAAACTGGGGTTAAAGTTCACACAGCCAGTAAATGGCAGAGTCGAAATACAAACCTAAATCCTAAAGAAACTGCATTTTTAGGGGAAATGTTATTCATAATTTTGTTACACGAAAGGGGAATTTAAAACACTGAAAAATAAAATGAGGCGTTTTATATGTCTCTGTGGGAGACCACCAAGTGCTGTCACCCAGCTGTGCCCTCTACCTCAGACAATTCCAATTTGGGTAGATTTTTTGTTTGTTTGTTTGTTTTTTAAGCATTGAGGTTTTACCTAACAGTAAAATGTACTAAGAAGTTGTAAAGTCTTTGTGTGTTAACAAAGTGATTTCCCATATATTATACCATTTAAATCTCTCAACAATACTCCTAAGTTTATATTATATTATCCATTTTATAAAGAGACTGAGGCTCCTGACAAGGTACAGAGACTTCCCCAGGATAAGCCAGTAAAGTGCTGTCAGAACTCTTGTTTGGTCTCAGAGAGGTGGCTGCCTTGCCACAGGCCAGCTGCCTAACAGGTGGCACTAGTCTTTCCTCCTGCTGGTGTTACAATTCAAACTCACTGTCTCTTGAGTACATCTGCTGAAGCGAACAGGGTAATAAGAAAGGAAGCATGATTCAAATGAGGTCAGTTTATTTCCTTCCTCCCCCTGAAGGGAAGGAAGGGGATAACCATTTGAATGTGCAAAGGTTAAAAATCTATATTTTCCTGAATTTTCAGTTGGTCCCTTACTAAGGGTTGCGTATTCAGACTTGATATGGCTGAGACCATTACCCAATACCCCAGCCCTACTGGAGGAGGGGCCAGGGATGCTGTGTGTACACTCACAGTGGGCGAGAGAGAGGAGGAGATGAGTGGAGGGGAGGGGTTTGAGTCCATGGCCAGTGACTACCGGGTCAGTCTAAGTGAACCAAAGAGAGAGGGTGAGATGGCAAATCAAGAGGTGAAGAAGTAATCTGAGACAGTCAGGCTTTCAGACATACCAGGGCAGGCCAGCAAAGCCGAGGGCTGAACACCAGTGGAACAAAGGGCTAGGAGAACAAAACTAGGAGGCCACACAGGAGGCCTGCAGATGGGGAAGGAGGCACTGACTAGTGAGTTCAGAAGAAATTTTCCAGATGCTGAGCTTGGGCTCTGGAATCCCTTTTATGAGCAGACCCTCTGCAGCCATAGCTAGGAACAGGGCCTTACAGAGGCAGGTGGGGGCAGCTGACCACTCCCACATCTTGGATCCTCTCCTTGTGCAGTGATTGCCCCCCTTTGGGTTTCAGAGTCTGGGGCTGGGAGTCAGCAGATCTGGGCTCTAGACTGAGACCCACCACTGACAATCCGTGCGACCTCACAAAGCTTATACTCACCCAGTTTTTCCACCAGTGGTACCCAAACAGAATGATGTTAGGATAATATTAAATTATAAAAGTCAAAGAAGCACTTCAAATCTATACTCTGACTTTGGTTATAATGTGTCCTAAGTCAGATCAGAAAAGTTCACATAATTCTCTGGGATAGAAACAATAATACTAACCCGTATATAGCACTTACCGCGTTATTGGAACTTAATATTTGTGAGATGCTAAGATTAACCCTTACAACAACCTACGGGGTGGGAATTATCATTGTCCTCATTTTGCAGAAGAAACCAAAGCACAGAGATGTTAAATAACTTGCTCAAGGTCACACAGTAAGTGGCCAAATCATGGTAGAAGCTTAGGAAGTCTGGTTTCAGAGCCCGTTGTTCTTAACCACTATGTGATAGTTCCTTTTGCTAAAGGATAAAAGAAGCCTATTACCCAAGTTCCCAGGATCTAGTAACATAGAGTATTGTTACAGACATATTTAACTGTGAGTAAAACCAAACTGGAAAAATTAAATTTACAAGGCAGATAAATTAGGCATGGTAAATAACTATTGTACATATGCTCAAAACAAAAAATAAATAAATAAAAATAAAGCAAACTTCACAAAAGAATTTGAGATAAAATCCCATTAGACAGCAAGCTTCCTAATATGTTTAAAGATTCAATGTACAAGAAAGGGCTAATACTCACCTTTTTAGGTGGTCAATAGTTACTTGATTCTAGGGCTCCCTTTATCACAAATATGAAGTAAAATCTTAAGGAGACAAGATGCCAAGGCCTGTGCAGTAGATTGTCACAGGAATGAGTCATGCCTCTTTATATCCACACCTTGTGCAGTATGCTCCTGTATTTGTTCTACATTTGGTATGTGATTTGCTTTTGTCATCGGACATCAACATACATGACAGAAGGAGGACTTGAAAAGTACTCATACAATGGGGTTTGTGCTCTTGGAACACTCAGCTTCCTAATATGTTTAAAGATTCAATGTACAAGAAAGGGCTAATACTCACCTTTTTAGGTAGTCAATAGTTACTTGATTCTAGGGCTCCCTTTATCACAAATATGAAGTAAAATCTTAAGGAGACAAGATGCCAAGGCCTGTGTAGTAGATTGTCACAGGAATGAGTCATGCCTCTTTATATCCACACCTTGTGCAGTATGCTCCTGTATTTGTTCTACATTTGGTATGTGATTTGCTTATGTCATGGGACATCAACATACATGACAGAAGGAGGACTTGAAAAGTACTCATACAATGGGGTTTGTGCTCTTGGAACACTCCTCCTATGTGACATGGCTTATGCTAACCTATTAAAGACATGTAGTTTGGCCAACAACCAGTATTCATCTCCAGAGATATGAGTGAGGCCATCTTAAACCACCAGCCCCAGTCAAGCCTCCAGATAACTGTGGCTGCATGAGCGACCCAAGGTAAGATCAGCAGAAGAACCATCCAGCCGAGCCCTGGCCAAACAGCTGAACTGCAGAATTGTAAACAAAATATTTGTTGTTTAAGTCACTAAGTTTTGGGGTGGGTTATCATGCAGCAAACACTAACTGATAGAGTCTACATTTAAGATATTTCCTGGGGTAGCAATAGCAGTATAAAACATAGAAATTGTTGGAGTGCCCGAGGCATTTTCACAATTAGGTAGGAGAGTGAGTTGGCTGAAAAGTTGGAGTCAGAAGTGCTACATTGTGGGGATAGCAGGTAAGTTCATTGGCTGCTTTTACATACCTTTCATTCTGTGACTTCTGGGTCAAGTGGATGGGGAAGCTGATCTTCACAATCATACCAACAGACCAGGAGAAAAGAGGAAAGAAGTCATAATGTATATCCTGAGAGATCCAACTATCGGCTTTTGCATCTACTGATAATAAAGTGCACTACAACAGCACAATGATATAATCGGTCAGGTCCTACAGCTACACAGTTCCTTCTGTTTCAGTCCCTTCCAGGCCATTTTCATTATTGCCTCAACACTGCTGCTACAGACTGGAGAAGGCAAGGCGTGGAGCACAGAAATGACTCAATCAAAGACAAAGAAAATCTCTCAGCATTCTGGAGCCAAGAGACCTACTAATTTCTGGTGACAGCAATACTGAGAATAAAACCATCATCCAGTACAACTTCTTTCTTTAAAAATGCAAAACAGAGGCTCCTAGAGGATAACTTGTCCAAGGCCACACAGCTAAATATGACTCAGCTGATCCATGAACCCCAGTCCATGAACTCTAATATTCTATGATGACACGGGACACAGGACATGAGCATCGGGGCCCACAGAAGGAACCGTAACATCCAAACTCTAGTCTAATAATCCTTCTGTCCTTGATTGATATTGTCCAAATGGTCACCTAAGACAGCCAAGGAAGGCATAAGACACAATAAGTACAATAATTTTTCAAACAACGGCTAGGAAACTTGTTTGACCAAAGGACAGAAGAGGGAAAAATCCCCTAAATTTCACTATGAAAAAACTGTGAATTTACTTGTAGGCCTTTCCCTTCTATCTCTATTAAAATGCCAATTAATAATGGCCACAAGGAGCATAATTACTATGAATTGAATTTTATGTTGAAACCCTAATAATAACAATGTGATGGTATGTGGAGATGGGGCCATTGGAAGATAATTAGGTCATAAGAGTGAATCCTTTATGATGGGATTAGTGCCCTTGAAAGAAGAGACATGAAAGAGCTTTCTTCCTCTGTCTCCAACATGTAAGGATATAGCAAGAAAGTGTTATCACTGAGAACCAAGCCATGATGGTACCCTGATTTCACCAGCCTCCATACTGTGAGAAATAAATATTTGTTGTTTAAGCCACCTACTCATGGTATTCAGTTATAGCAGCAAGAGCTATTTTATAGAATAAAGACCATATTAACTTAGGGCTTGAAGTATAAACAATGGCTAATAAATGCTTTTGCAAATCATTCTTAAATGCTAATATATGCATATATATTAAACTTAACATTTATGTCTGCTTTCATTTTCTATTCTAGGGAAAATACCCCGGTCCCTTTTCTAACTTATTTTCTGAATGTGAACAAGTGATTTAACCACTTCAAACATCAAATGTTCTATCAAAAAAACAAGGCGATCGGACTTCAAGTCCGAAGCAACACAGTGGGATGGAAAGAACTTTGGACACAATCACAGTTGAGACCGGATCTGGGACCTGGCATCTCGTCAACTGTCTGGCTGGAGGCCTACACTTTACCTCCTGCAACGTCTAGATGAATGGAAAACTACACCCTTTCCACAAGGTTTGGTAAGAACAAAAAACAGTACACGTGAAGTGCCCTGCACAATGCCTGATGCCCGAGAGTGCTCGGTAAGGCTCAGCTGGTGATACGGATTCAGCCCTCCTTCCCACAAATATTTACTGAATCCTCTGAGCCAGGCATTATTCTATGTCTGAAGGATAGAGAAGTTAGCAAAACTGAGGAAACTCCCCACCTCCCAGAGCTGGCATTCCAGGGCACAGTCACCCATGACTAACGACGGAGGAGCTGTGCACCTGTGCCACAGAAAAGCTCCCTGGTCCCACTCCCACTACAGGCTCCAGAGCAGGCAGTCCCCGTGAGTCGCGGCCTAGGCCGGATAAGTCCTCACCTCTCATCACCAGCCCAGCACGGCGTCCACCAGAGAAGGCAGGCCAGGCCTGGGCTTCGCACTGCTCTTCCACCTTAGCTCCTTCCCCCATACTCTCCCTTCTCCACAACTGTTCCCCAAGCCTGCACCAGAGCCTTCCAGAAATCTCCAAGGCCTAGTTTGCTCAGCAGCATTACCCCCCACTTCCCACCAGAGGTCGCCCTCCCACACAAGCCCAAGCAAACAGTCTGCTTTGCTGCCTCGGCAGCAGTGACATTATTTTCTTTCTCTATTTTTATCTATTAAAAAGATTTCTTCACAGCCATAACTTAGATCTCTACACTAAAATGGAGCAACAGGAAGATATAATGGTGCATTTCATTTATGAATGACCTATAATAAATTACTCTGAAGTGTCCCAAGTGCCAGAAGACAGAACGCGTTGTCTGCCCATGGACTGTATTTCACATACTTTAATTTAGCTGACACATAAAACTCATTTGACATTTTGCAGGTATTTGGGGGGGAGGGGGAGTGAAAGGGGACAACTGCGGGGCTGGGTGGGGAGTGGGGGCGGCGGGCAGAGGAAAGGATATTTGGTTCTTGTTGAGGGTTAAGGTATGGAGCCTGGGTAACCCTGGCAACACGAGGTTGTCCCCGAGCAGATTGTTGTCCAAGATGAGCTCCTCCAGGCTCCTGAACGCGCTCAGTCCTTCCAGTGACCTGCAATGACAAAGGCAACAGGAAAAATGATCCTGCACTAAATCAGGGAGGCCATTATGAGCCGAAATAAATATTTTAACCTTCCCTTTCAGGACTGGGAATAGTTGGGCTTGGTGCCTGTCAGCAAAGTGAATGACAAGAATTAGTAGCGGGAGCCGGGTGGGGGCGGCAGGGGAGAAGGGGCCGCTGGCTCCCACCGCATCCTTCACGCACTGCCAACATGAGGGATGAGGGTCACTTAGTGAGTAGCCAGGATCCAAAACAAAGGGCTTCAGATACGGCCTGCAGGATAAATTTGTCAATGTCTTGTGCCTCCAGGCACCAGCCTTGGCTGACCCTAACCTCCATTCCCAAGATAAATAACTCTGTCACAGTTCACCTTCATTCCCTGGACACAAATTTAAGTTGTCATCCATCATTCCTGCCCAGAAATATCATACCCCTCTTACAATAATAAATATAACTTCAAGTATCATTTCTTAGCAGTTCTCTCTGTACAGTCGTAGGGGAAACAGCAGGGAAGGCTCCTGTTCTCTCCCTTCATAGCCTCCGACTTTTTTCTTCTGCCTTTTTTCTTTACTAATCACTTAATTTGCTTCTTCCCAGTGTCCCTGTGGCTGTCCAAAAGGCAAGGCATCTGCAGAATTACATAATCGCTCCAGTCTGAGAGGGCTTTTTCTTTTTTCTTCATGATTTCTTTTTGTTTGTTTTTGTTTGGGGGTGGGAGGAGGGACCAGGGGTCAGGGGAATTTCTGCTTCAAAGCTTCTGGCCTGAAGTTTCTGTTTTAATTTATGGAAAGTGGATTTCTCACTTTCTTTTTGAAAGAGGTGTAAAGTGCAACAACGTAGATGTGGAGGCAGTAAATAAAAAGGCATCTGAAAGAATTAAGTACCTGGCTCAGGAAAAAAATATATATCAGAAAGGGGAAAATAGCCTTTCTCGAACATGCAGCTGAAAGTTAACTCTTCGTTGTACTGGCTCTCATAAGTGCCGGGCGTGGCAGCGACGTGGGGCAGGGGTGCACAAGTGCTCACCCGGGTGCACACGGGCATTAATTAAAGAAAGCCGCCCGGTCGCGGGATTTACACAGAGACATGCACTCCAGCTTGTCCACCTGTCAGGCCCAGGAGATGTGCAGAGCTTGCACAGGCTGACAGCTGAGCTGTGGCGTCGGCCTCGGGAAGGACTCACATGGGATGCCTGGCTATTCCATAAAATGTGACCAATCAGGGAGATGTCATCCACGCTATTTATTCATTTACAAATAGCAATTACATTACAGCCCCGTGTGCTGCATGTGCAAGTTCTGCGCACCCAGCCTGAGTGTGAACTTTAGCACTAGTGCCCTCCCAAGGCATCCACAGCTCCCTCGTGGGCCCTCTGCCAAGAGGACTCCAAGATAGGCAGTCAATACTTGAGAGGTGTAAAACGCATTGAGAGTTAGTAATTAAATCCACAGATTCCACTGAGACAGAGCTCCGCCTGCATGCCCCATCCCTGCCAGATCTTGGGGTGGCCCACCCAGGGCCCAGTGGCTCCACAGCAAGAGGACAAAGCTGCACACACGGTGGAACAAGGGGCCAGGGGTCAGGGGTCATCAGGTTTCATTTCCTCCTCCTTTCTCTTTTTCCTCATGGTTCCAGGAGGCAACACACAACTTATACACGTCTAGGCAGGAAGGTTTGGGACTTTACCTGGGCTCCGCCATTTCTGTGTAGTGTGAATTCACTCGGGTACGTCAGTAGAGCCAAACTCTCATTCTGTGTTCCTTCCAGCTCACAGGATCTTACAGAGGGTAAGTGAAAGAGGACTAACAAGTTACTAGCAAATGCTGTTTTTTTCTTTTCCTTCTGCCTTTTTTCCCAAAGCCCTGACCTTGGGGGTGTTGGAGAGGCAGGGGGTGGGCAGATGAATAGACCCACAGAGGTGTGTAGTAAATCAGGCTTGTGCAGGAACCTCCAGGCTCTTCGGAAGACCCTTCCTCCATCAGAGTTAATGATTCACAATCCAAAAGTGCTTCTCAGGACTAGGCCTCACAAGGGGAGTGGAGGCCACCTCCCGCCAGGGAGCCTTTCAGACAGCTAACAAGTCCTTTGTGCACAGACATCATTTGGGCTCCGGTCAAAGGCAGCATCCAAACACACCATTCCCCAGTTATGTTATGCAAATATTTTACTCTTATCATGAGAATCAGCACATGGCTGGCACCTGGCAAGCAGAAGAAAGCTCCCTTCCAAGAGTGAGTGCTCCAGGGGAGCGTAAAACAAAATGACATAGCATGAAGAGGGACAAAGCCAGGACCCCCACCCACCAAGACAACCTTTCTGTCCCTGCAGGGTGGGCTCTGGGACAGAGCTCCCTCTGCACCTCCACACCAGAGCAAGACCTCAGAGATAAGTTGGGATGACCAGTCTCAAACCCCCCATCACCCATCTGGTTCGAGATTCTTTATGCCATGCAATGTTATTAGCTGCTCAGTAAAAAGGAAACCATGTCTCGTGGAGAGTTGCTAATTAATAAATCTCTGGTTTCAAGTCTCCAGTGTGGTGTGCACTTGGCGATTTAATCAGCCAAATTCAGAGCTGAAGGACTGGGGACAGGAGAAGGAGGGCAGAGAGCTTAGTGAAAGGTAAGGCTGGAGAGGATGGGTTTTGTAGGCATAGCTGACATGTGGAGGCCAGTAAACATACACGCAGATGACGGCTTCATTGTTGACTTTTTTTGAAATTTCACTGTTGCTACTGTTATTTTCCAGGAGGGAGGAGGAAAAAGAAACAATCTGCGTCAATCTTTGGGTTCATACCCTTATATTCCAGATGCCTGCAAATAGGTATGTGCTGTGCAATAAAATAAGGTGGAAAAGGCTTTAAGGACCCACACAGATCTATGCTGTTTAATGGGACCATGACGGCAGCTACGTGGAACAGATGACGGAACTGCAATTTCTCTGCTATAACCTTGTGTGTGGACAGCAAAATGTACCCCAAAATGAGAGCCCTGGTGAAGGGGGTGATTGTCACTTCAGGGTTACTCACCAGCTTCCTTGGCAGTGGCTGCAATGTCTGAGGTGTGGGCTGGGGAGCAGGAGGGGAAGGTAAGGCTTCACCTGCTACCAAAGTGCAGCCCGTGGAAGAGAGATCTTCCGAGCCTGATAAGGAGCCACCAAGGGCCAGCAGGGAAAAGATGTGTGCAGGGGCATTGGTGGCAGGTGGTTTGCTCTGGAAACTTAATCAGCAACCCCACAACTCAAAGCAGGCCTGCCTCCAGCTCCACCAGCAGGAAAGCTGCTGTGATCTCACGTACAGGTATCATCTCGGTTACCTCCTTCCCAGGGGTCCACCTGGGCTCCCCCAGAAGCCGCGGTGGCTGCTGGGAGAGTCCCAGTGCCTTTTCCAAAGTCACATCAAAATGACAAAACATCACAACGCATTCAGCTCCAGTGGATCCAAACAGAGAGAACTTTTAAGTTTCCACTGTAATTAACCCTATCCTCGTTAAGATAATTATGATCAAGCTTCCTGTCACAGTTAATATCCAGCATCATTGCCTGTGGCTCACACTCTGCCCTCATTAGCTTATAAAAACAGCAGCGCTAAACAGGCGGCCGCTCCCCTGCCTGGGGTAGGCCAGTGGCTCGAGCCACTATGCAGGGGTCTCAGCAGGGCAGTGGGCCCCACAAAGTGGCTGCCCCTTGAACCCCGATCCCTTCTGCTCCTGGGTGGGTGCATACTCAGCGACCTCCATCCTTTCCCTGAAAATTAGCCACTCATCAGAATGGTGAAAGAGAAGGACCAGGGCAGGGCAGGGCAGGGCTGGCGGATTTGGGCAAAGGAGCTTCTAATTTGTAGCTGCCCCTGCCTGCCCTTTACCTAGCAAAAAGCCAGCCAGAACATTTCACCACAGAAATCACTACAGAAAATGTCCAGAACCCCTGGTTCAATCCCCAGGATACAGGATGTCCTAAGAATTAGAACTCAGCTCCCAGTCGACACCAGGAGTGACATGACTGCCTGGCATGAGCTAGAAGGGAGTGGTGGGGATGGTTAGCCACAGACCCTAAAAGAGAAGTCTCTCTCTGTCTCTCTTTGGAACCATATTTGGCCTCAAATCCAGGACCACAGGTTGGGACGGTCTTACATCAATCAAGAAAACAAGATGTCCAACAAAGGTCTTCATCTTCATCTGCCTCCCTGACTACATCTCTCTAAATATCCATACCCATGGTTTTCCACTGAGCAAACGGGAAGGCCACGGCAATTCCAGAGGGTCCAACCCACATGTCTGACATCTCCCATATCAACAAAGGTCTTCATCTTCATCTGCCTCCCTGACTACATCTCTCTAAATATCCATACCCATAGTTTTCCACTGAGCAAACGGGAAGGCCACGGCAATTCCAGAGGGTCCAACCCACATGTCTGACATCTCCCATACGGGTTAATCACCCTGACCCACAGGAGTTGGCTGTTACCTGTCCTGCGAGGGTCTCTCTGGATGAATTCTGTCTGCCCAGCCCCCAGCAAAAGAGGCTCTCAGTGCAGCCTCCATGCACCTGGAAAGCTGTCAAATGCACAGTGGCAGCGCAGTACCTCCTCCCAACAAGGTGGAGAGCGCGGCCCAGGGCGCTGGCCAGTGGCTGGGGGCGATTCCTAACCAGAATGCCTCCCGTCTTTACCCTATGGCCACTGTCTGATACAGGAAGGAGTGACATTCGGCCAGTCTGCACCAGTATACCAGTACTAGTTGTTACAATATTTAAACACTTTCTGACCAGTTGGTAAATAAATGCAGCTCTGAGAACCCTCCCTGTGACACTGGCCACTCCCTGGTACCCCGACCCCAGGCCTTTTCATAATCCAGCAACTAAGAGGTCAATACCCACCACAGCACAGAGCCAGCAAGGACCCTGCTCCGGCTGGCATCCATTTTGATTGGTCAGTGTAGTTGTCAAATAGTTTTAACACAAAAATAGTCACTTGTTCCTCTCATTACCATGACCAGCCAAATACAGTATCTGGCACACAGCAGGTCCTTGGGAAATGTCTGCAAATTAACTTTCCACCAAGGCCATGACCAAAGCTATGAGGACAGACAGGCAACACAAAGTAACTGGTGAGGAAGAAAGAACTGGTGATCTGTGAAGTGTCTGTTTATGCCCCAGTCAACGGCCTAGTGGCAGCACAGACATTTTTACAGTCTGTTTTCCTAGTCCCTGAGAGATATTCTTTCTTCAGCCGTAAAACTCTTTTATATCCTATTTAAATAGTCAGAAGAGGCAGATGTAGATACGTAACCATGTACACTCCTACAAATAATGTATAGTATATTACTACATATAGTACTATACGTATAGCTGACTGTATATACTTTTCTATATATTTTTCTGCCATTCAGGTTACGTAGCCAGAGATACATGTACAAATAATAATATAAATCAACTAGTCCCTACTGTAAGTGTATCAATAGGGAGTGGGAGTGTCTTTAAGAAACAGAAGAACATGGAAATGGTTCTGGGCCTTCAAAAGAGAGTCTTCAAAAAGTTCATGGAAGGATTCACATTATCTGTTAATTCACTTTTTCCACAATGTTTTTTTACTAACACCAAGAGGCAGTACATCACGTGAAGTCAAAGTCAACCCCAAAGCCCTGTTGAGCCCCACATCATGATGGATAATCCCTGAGCTGCAGAAAATGAAATTTAACACTGATATGTGAGATCTGAATCCAAAACCAAAGTAGTCTGAAGGCTTCCTGCACCATGTATAAGAATACTAGGAAACCTTTCAAGTATGATGCCTGAGGAATTAGGGAGAATGAATGAGGAGCTAGAAGCCCAGAAATAGGTACTTACAGTTCCTGTTATTTGAAAAAGGAGGTAAGGAAGTAAGTAGGTAGATTCTCCAATCTATGGGGTCCATGAGTTTATAAATGTGAAAATTTATATATGAAATTCTGGTCAGGTTATACCTCTGAGGAGCTGGTATTTGCTTGCCTTAGGACAATGTCCCTAATCATGCTATCCTTTTTACTTTTCCCACCAGGAAGCTCAGAGCTAAACTGTGACCCAACTGTAAAACAGCAACACCTCATGATCTCTATATCTGCTTTCTAATTTTATTGTCAAGGTTTATAATTTTTTCATAGCCTTGATATTTTATTCAGGTATTTGTTGCTTTTTTATTTTATTAATTCTAATAAGCTAGCCAAAACCCTTTGTGGAAACAAGTAGAACATATATCAATATAATATATCACAGATTCTCAGACAGGCAGCTTCTGTGCATTAAAGACAAGTTCTATGAAACCATCTGTAAATGGAGACACTTGACGAGGAATAGAAAAGATATATTGTATACAGAGTACAAAATGTCTTTGAATAAGCTCCTAATAATATCCTTGTGATGTAAAGACAAAAAGCAGGCTAGAAAATGACAACTTTAGGTAGAATCAAAACTGGTTCAAAAATGTACCTGAGGAGTACTGATTAATGCTCTGAGTTAGGAGGTGAATTAACGGTTCAAATTGGGAAAGGTTCTAGGGAATTTTGTCCTCATTTTTGTTTTTTGTTTTTGCCAGTGACTTGGCTAAGGACATGTTTATCACATTTACAGAGGCCTGGGCCCTAGAAAGATATAAAGGATGATACATTTGGATCCCAAATGATCCTGTTAGAATCAACCATTGCTTCTGCCCAATAAGATGAAATTTCACAATGTAAAGACCTTAAATATAGATGTAAAGCTCAACTAACCAAAAACATCTGCTTAAAAAAATCAAAAGGCAAATGAAAATTTGGAAAATGTTTGCAACATCTCTAGTAGTCTAAGGTTTAACACCCTTAAAAGAAAGAGCTTTTGTAAATCATTAAGGAAAAGTCGAAGCCTTAACAGAAAAATGATCAAAAAACTTGGGGCCGACCCCGTGGCTCACTCGGGAGAGTGCGGCGCTGGGAGCGCAGCGGCGCTCCTGCCACAGGTTCAGATCCTATATGGGGATGGCCGGTGTGCTCACTGGCTGAGCACGGTGCGGGCGACACCAAGCCAAGGGTTGTGATCCCCTTACCAGTCATATAAAAGAAAAAAAAAAAAAGATTTCTGTGAACAGAACCTATCTCTCTTCTCTTTTGAAAGTTCTGATGGATACATCCCCTCCTCTCTAGATTCTAAAATCAAGCACTAAAGACACAAGTAAATGGGGGGAAAAGTCCAAAAACTACTTCGAATCAGAGAGAGAGGGAGAGAGAGACAGAGAGAGAAGCAACTAGAAAGAAAATAAAGGAGGAAATTAGCAATTTTAACTACAAATCTAAATGTGTTTGTTTATTTAGCTATTAGAGTGCTGTAAATATTCTAAGGATATGCCACAATATTCATTTTTAACATGTAATAATTAATGAAAATATTATTAAATCATGTTCATTAATTTCTATAAAATAATAGGTGAAAACAATGTAATTGGCACTAAACAAATCTTCTTTCAAGCTTTTCTCTACCAAGCATTATAGTATTTAAAGAGAAAGAGAGAAAGCAAATTTTAAGAGGATATAGTTCTGGTTCAAATCACTTGTTAACTATTTAACCTAAGGAAAATAATTTAACATCTCTGAGACTATTTCCTCACCTCATTATCTAATGAGATAATATGAGTAAAAGAGCTTTCGAAGAACTATGAAAGTACATTATCTCTGCCTAGTAACTAATTTTTAATACTCTGATTGTTACCATAAAAACCGAGTTAAAAAATCTACAATTATCCATGGATATTTCTCAGTGCAATGGGGGATTACTTTCCCCAGAATTATATGAATTCTTTACATTTTTAGTTCATATTACTTTGCAGATATAACCCTAATGGTATAATGGTACTCTTTAAATTCCTCTGCACAATTATTAATTTAAAACAACTCACAAATTACATATCTCATCCTTAAAGTATAAGAGTTTTTAGACTTTTTGATGATAATGTAATTTTGTAAAAATCAAAACAAAATCAAATAATCATATTTAAAGTTACAAGAACAATATTTCAACATGTCTAACTAGAAACAAAAGAAGAAAGAAACCAGCCGGGCATAAAAGTGATAATTGCTAGGATTAATACTATTTCTAAATTCAACTTCTTTAAAATAAATCACTTTATAATTTAATTAGGTTTTCATCTAGAGAAAAGGTGCTAATAAAAGCTCAAATAAGAAAAAGCTGGCTTGGACAATTGGTTTAGAAAGAATCCACATAATCGTGGGGCTTAATTTTTTTTTTTTTTATCTACAATTCAGCTCAAAGTCATCAGAATGACTTTTAAATCAAAGAGCTTCCGTGAGTGACAAGAGCAAGACTTGCTTTGTACTGTTTAAAAGTCATTATTCCATGAAATAACTTTAGCCTGCCAAGATGAGAAAGAATAACAGATGCTGTTTTTGCATTATCTGCATTATTTCAACCAGCCCTCCTTAGACATTTGGGTCAAATTTCTAGAAATTTGTTACTTGCATTTGACAGAGGAATCATGTATCCTTTTTTCATATGGCCTTCATATGAAAGCTTAAGTGTGCATTAGGTCAAGCTGGGTTGAGTTTTACCAGCTAATAGTCTCCTTGGCATGGACCTCTATAGCTCATTCATTCATTCATTTACAAAAATGTACTGAGTGCCATCTCCTTGCCCAGTACTTTGCTAGTCTCTGGGGCTACAAAAATGACTGTAGCATGGTCCCCTACTATTAAGAAGTCAGTATAGGGCCGGCCCGGTGGCACACTGGAGAGTGCGCCACTTGGGAGCGCGGCGGCACTCCTGCCGAGGGTTTGGATCCCATGTGGAGACCAGTTCCCACTCACTGGTTGGGCGCGGTGCGGGCGCGACACCGAGGGTTGTGATCCCGTTGCCGGTCAGTAAAAAAGACAAAAAGGAAAAAAAAGAAAGAAGTCAGTATAGACAGGGAAGCAATTACCAGATAACAGGGTAATAGGTCAGGCTGGGATGATAAGCACTGCGTTGAGGAGGGGGATGGGGCTATTAAAAGCTTTAAAGAGGATATGGGCTTGAGCTAAGTCTCGATTCATCTGAATTCTAATCTTGGGTGTATCTACTTACACTGTATTTCACATTGGTGGTGAGGGAACATTAGAAAATGAGGTAACTTGATCCTGGCACTCAAGTAATCTATATTCCAAACAGCTTATTTAGCACCAAAAAGCATGCATGTGGCACCCACTCTAGCATGGCAGGTACTCAATGAGCATCACATCTGGGGATATGAAAGATGCACAGGTCATGGAATCTGCTCCTAGTGAGTTACCACCTACGGAAGAGAGAAAAAAGTTGGACTTGAAACAAGGAGAAACCACATGGGAAAGCATATTGCTGAGCAGTGGGGCAAGATGGGCTTTAGAAATCAAGTGGAAAGAAATGAGGGCTGTAGCCACCACCTTTTTTGACCCCCTCCTATGTGTGTCCCGAAGTTATGACAGTAAGTTGCTAAGGACAGAGATAAAGAAGCAGGTAACCACCCCCCATGAACACAGTAGGTGAATGACAGACCCCATGCCTTGTTCCCATGTTCTCCCCATCTGGGGTGTGCCCCCTCCTCTCAGCCATTTTTTCCTGCCTTTCTCCCACCCTGGTGACAGGCGTTGGGCCTGGGCTTTGACTATGTCTCTAAAATTATTTTGATTCACGGCTTGAGATTTTACAAAACCACACATGCACGCATGGAGCCTGTGGCCTCGGGATCTTGTTTGTTTTTAAGAGTCTAAAGAGTGAGTTTGTTTGGCGGGTTCTATAAATGGAGGTTTTCTTTGCTAGGGAGATGTAAGGGAGCGGACACGGTGTGCCGCAGCCGCGGTATGTGTGCACGTCGCCGTGGGGCGGAATGCCGCGCCTGCTGGGGGCGGCTCCCACAGCCATCGGACAAACATATGCTGGGCCAAGAACACTGCTCTTCAGCCTCATGAACTGTTTGCCTGAAAGATAACAGTGTCTCTTCCACACAAGCCTTTCACCACCCTCCATAAAGAGAATTTTAATTCAACAGATGGTGTCTACTCGTTGCAAACCAAGCAGAAAAGGAGACATTTACATGGCTGGGCCTCAAAGCCCTAGGGACTAACAGGGGCCCTAATCAAATACTTGCCCAAAGCCCAGCTCCCCATGGGCAGGGCCCCCCTGGAATGGAATCAGGCCAGAAAAGCCTGCAAAAAGGTGCCAACTGCTGATTCTGTGAAGTCCCAATTGACTGAAAAAGGTGAAAACATGTTTTCTGTCCCAGACTACAAGATAGCTTTATATCTCCTACAGGAAAGAAGGCCCTGGGAGATACAGTGAACTCCCAAAGTGGCTTGCTATAGGAGCCATTTTCTTTCTTTCCAAAACAGTCCTAGCTCTGTGCTTTACACAACCCCTCAGAGAACAACTCTCGAGGTTTGCTTTCCATTTCTTATAGTGGCACATTCTGGGGCCTGAGTACCAACACTTAACAATGTTGGGGACAGAGAGGAGAGACCAGATGATTACAGATGTACAGTGTGACGAAGAAGAATTTTCCTCGGGCTAATCCAAGGCCTTTCCTCCTTGTCTGCCCCTCTGGTTATCCAATTGTGATGTTTTCGCAGGGAAAGGCTTGTTGTGACGAAGAACACCTTGCAAACTCAGTGAGGTCAAACACAAGGGCAGTAAGTAAACTCACAGATTAAGACCACTAAGTGAGCCAAACACCTATGAGCTCTGTTTTCAAGTTCCGGATGTGGTATGAGATCTTGGAAAAATACCACTTGCAAAGTTTAATTCTCTAATCTATCACTGTGGCAGAAAAATCCCTGACCTATACACTTTGCAGATATTGTTAGGGGATCCATGAGATGTGGCACATAAAAACAAACCTAGATAAAAATGAGCATTATTAGTTAGAAGATTGTTTTTGAAAAATAAATATGAATATTTTATTTTCAGAGGAAGAAAATAGTTACCTCGGAAAAGGAAGCAAGTATCTCAACCTCCAAAAGAAACACTCATGTGCTCAGAATCATCTAACAATACAAGGAGATGGCAGCTTGGGAGAACTTCTGTCTTAAGAACCACCAGGGAACCTGATTCTTGTCCTGCCTTGGTCACCACCTCGCTGCAGTGCTTTGTTCAAATTCTTGCCCCCTCCAGGCCTCACTTTCCTCTTCGGTAAATTGGGGAGGCTCGAGTAGATTATTTCAGAGGTCTGCTCCTTTTCAGACATCCTATGCTGATGGGTTGCAGGAGAAAAACTCCCAAACCAAAGTTTTATCATCGCCTTAATCATTCTACCATTCAGTAAAAAGTTCAGCATGAGTGTGGCAGGTCATCCCCATGGGCCAAAAAGATGGAGGTCAGAGGGTAGGGTGTGTTTCAAGCCTCGAGTAAGAAATCTGATTAATAAAAAAGGTGGGAGGGGAGAGTTGGGGGAAGAAAAAAAAATCCACTCCCCTTGCCCCTGCTTTTCTTCATCTTTCATAGCAACCCAAACTAGGAAGTGACAGGCAAAGTGACACAGTACTCAGAGGGCAAAAGATAAATGTTTGATGAATTGACCATTGGTCAAGAAGTGATGGGCTTCCTATGTGCATAATGGCTGAGCTGCCTGTCCATGCTGATTGCCTGCCAAGATAAGAAGCCATAATGAATGGACCTTGAGATGCCCTGGACAGAGGCAGCTTTAATTTGACTGGTTTTAATAAAATTAGTTCTTAAAAAAAAGAAGATGGCAGAAGAAAGAGGACAGCAAAGAGGAGAGATCAGAAAGCCTGAGGATTATATACACACGGAGCGGACCATTGGTTTTTCCATTCGTTGGGCTAGTCAAGTAAGCAGAAGAAGAAAGTTTGATTTCATTACATCTATAAATCATTAAAAAGCCAGTATGTGCCCAGCGTGGTGCAGAGACACTTGCGATACTGAGATTAAGTGGCCTGGCTGAATAGAAAAGTACCTAAACAAGCACAGAATGGATCATTCATTCATTTCTTTCTTCTTCAGCATACATTTACTAAGTATCCATTACCCAGGCCTAGAGTGAATGAATTAGGTTTTCTCCCAGCCCACATGGAGCATGCAGAGCAGTGAGGCCTAAATGGCGAGGCTTTTCTACCAACATAAGGAAGACTCTCGTGGTCTAGGGAATCCTGCCACACTAGATGCTCTCTGCTGGGCAGCTGTGCCTGTACATCCCTGCATGCTGGGCCCTGCAGCTCATTACCCATTTCCATATTTATTCCTGGATGTCTGTTGTCTGGTCCTACATTTGCATTTGCTTCACCCCGTGGACAAGGTATATCACCATCAGAACCACACATTGCTTGTGAAAACACCACAATGCCAAGAGCAGCAATCAGATAACCAGAGAGGCAGACAGGAGAAAAGAGCCTCAGTTTAGCCTTAAGAAAAACCCCAGCTGTGCCCATAGGTAAATGACCTCGTGGACCTTGGTTTCTTCCATATGCAAAATTTGGGGTTGGAGCAGATGATTTGCTTCATCTTTTGACTTTTATTTGAGGCCTTCTATGGATCAGACACTCCAGTAGGCACTGGGACTACAGAGATGGTTAAGACACTACCCTGACCTCAAGGGACCCAAAATCTCATGAAACAAGGGCATAAACAAATGACCATCGTAAAACAATGAGGTTTAAGTGCTGCTTCTGCATCCAAGTAACTTTAAAAGTTCTCTAAGATGCCTTCTAATATCCAAATATCTTGAGAGTAGTGTCCTGACCTCCACTTTTCTTTAACTTTTAAGAAAAATTACAAGGGCCGATCCTGTGGCTCACTCGGTAGAGTGCGCCGCTGGGAGCGCCAAGGCTACGGGTTCAGATCCTATATAGGGATGGCTGGTGCGCTCACTGGCTGAGCGTGGTGCGGGTGACACCAAGCCAAGGGTTCCGGTCCCCTTGCTGGTCATTAAAAAAAAAAAAAAAAGGAAAGAAAAGAAAAATTACAAAATTACAAAGAAGTTTGGAAAACCAGGCACTGACATGGCCGCCTTCCATGATATCCCACATTTTCCCAGAGTTAGGAGGAAGGAGCCAATGCAAAGTACAACATTAAAAGCGATTCTCTCCCCATTCTGCTCTGCAGGTTTACCTTCTTCCATGACTGCAAAGGGAAAGTCACTCATTACTAGACGGCTCAGCAAGGTTCGCACTATTGGAGAATATAAAGTTTTATGAGCAGGTCTCTCCTCTCTCTGGGTGTAAGTGAGAAAGTGAGTGAGAAAGCTGGAGCGGCCTGGCTCAGGAGTTCAGGGTGAATTATAGACTGCCGCTCAAGATTCACAGCTCTTCGTGGTAGGAGGTTAATATTCTCACATGTCATTAGGTCTGCTGGCTCTCCTGATGGCTCATTGAAGCAGGCAGCAAATTATTTCCTCATGCTGCAGAGGACAGCACACTTCAAAGCAAGGGAACTCAGGTCAGGACAGGCCTCCGGGTGGATTAATGACTTGGGATCACCAGGGGTTGTCTGTAGGTAAGAATGGGCCTGAAGCTTTTGACAAAGCTAACTTTTTGATCAGTCATGACCCAGCTTTCAAGTCAGACCTCCAGGTTTCATTCCTATCACCTTCTAAGGACCTGCCAAGGCCTGCGGAAAGATTGAGTGACCTGTCTGGTCATTTTATCTTCACTTGAAATGCAGCCACCTGCTCTCTGCTGATGTACATCCCACCCACGGCTCAAGGAGGAGTTTAAACCCCGTTTCCTTGGAGGTGACTTTTTAGCCTGCCCCAAACCCAGCTGACCACTCCTGGCCTGAACTCCTGAAGGACTTCTATCTGCTTGTTCCTTCTACCACAGTCCACAGACATGGTCTTTTCTCCTGTTTTCCTAGGTGTCTTACTCTTGTCTCTGTGACAATTAATTAAGCTATGCCACTGCAGGCACAATGGATTATATCTCTTTGTGTCTCCTACAGTGATGGAGGAGAAAACCTACATGCCCTGGATACAGGCCCAAATCCCAATCCTGCCTCCTTGCCAGAAGACAAGGCCAAGAAGAGACCCAGAAATGTTTATAATACAGGCTCATTCAAACGTTCACTTGAAGGTAGCTTGGAAAACTCCACCTCTAAAGATATCACTAACTGAAGAAGAAAGAATGGTGAAAAGCACAAGACAAGCATAGGAAGTCATGGGAAATGCAAGGTCACCTTCCTCAGGCCTGGAATTGCCAAGTAAGCATATTCAGTGCAAAGGTCCACCAGAGTGGATTCCATTCTTTCCAGTTCTAAGTTTTCTGAACATCAGGCAGGCTCTCACTGGGTCTTCAGCACCACCTGGGAGGATGCACCAGTGAGGGGCTTGGTTAGCTGCCAGGGGATGCTGGAGGAAACTCTGCTAAATGGCCATCCCCAGGCTCCACACGCAGGGCTCCCTAAGTGGGCAGCTCAGGCCAGGAGCCAGGAAGCCAGGAATTCTTGTCAAGTGGCTGTGGATGACTTGGACTAGACTCCCAAATGTTTTCTCCTTTTAAAGTGAGGGGCCTGCACTGGAGTTGGGGGAATAAATGGGGCTAACATTAATCAGTCCCCCAGTTCCACCTGGAGGTACAAATGAAAGCTTGGGGAAGCCCTCGGTAAGCCAGAAAGCACTCAAGAAACGTAAGGGGCAGTCCTTCCTCTTCCAGTCCTGTCTTCTTCCCCTGCCAGACTGTGATGGGTAATTTTAGGTATTAACTGGATTAAGGAATACCTAGAGAGCTGGGAGAGCACTACTTCTGAGTGTGTCTGTGAGGGCGTTTCTAGAGGAGAACGGACTGTGAATTGTTGGACTGAGTGCGGAAGATCTACCCTCAGTGAAGGTAGACACCGTCTAACCAGCTGAGGGCCTGGATAGAACAAAAAAGGCAGAGAAAACACAATTTTCTCTCTCTTTTGGAGCTGGGAGAATCTTCTTCTCTTACCCTTAGATATCAGAACTCCAGGATTTCTGGCCTTGGGACTCCAGGACTTGTCCCAGCAGCTCCCTGGGCTCTCAGGTCTTCAGCCTCAGACTGAGAGTCACGTCATTAGCTTCCCTGGTTCTGAGGACTTCAGAACGGACTGAGCCACGCTACCAACCTCCCAGGGTCTCCAGCTTGCAGACAGCCCATTGTGGGAATTCTTAGCTGCCATATCACGTGAGCCAATTCCTCTAATAAATCCCCTTTCATACATCTGAATCTATATCCATTTCCATATCTATATAGATGTAGATATCCTGTTGATGCTGTCTCTCTAGAGAACACTAATACACCAACTTACTTCAGAATCTTTCTTTTGTTTTCTGCACCTCTCTTCCTATCATTTTCTTTTGCAACCTTACTCCCTTTCCATGAAAATACTTTTACCTGCTTTTACATAACATGTTTTCCATGACATGCTGGGGGAAAACAAATAAAAACATACATACACATCCGATAGTGCAGACAGCTAAGAGGCCAGGCAGACAATCCTCACCCAGTCTAGTCTGGGTCAGACCCCAAAAGCAAAGTTCCCTTGCACCGGCCACATGGCTAAGCAGCTCTTCTAAGCTCACTACTCACTGTTTGGTGCAACACCAAGAAAAGACCACTGCACAGAGGGTCAGCGTGGTGAACTCACTGTGTGAGCATGGCCTTTCCCCTCTCTGGGCATCAGACTCCGCCAGAGTGGAAGAGAGAGGGACATCTGGATCACTTGTCTAACGGGTGGTTTGTGGGCCACCTGCATCAGAACCCTCTGAGGCATTTATTAAAAATTCAGATGCCAGGGCCCAGCTTTGACTTCCAAATCAGGCTCTTTGTGGGTGGGCCTAGATCTCCATGGTTTAATTCTCTAAGTCATTCCTATGTCTACCAAAGTGTGATAACCACTGGGGGTCTCCAACTCAAATATATCTTTAGGATCCTGTCAGGTGACACACAGCACTTCAGTGAATCCAAGGTCCATCAATTGTAGATACACCATTATTTTATGTACTGGAAGAGAAAAAAACACTGTCTGTTAGAAATGATCCAAACCTTTCCTACCTCAAAATGCCTCAGGAATGATCTTCCTTTTTTATATCCTTTTATTTAATATCTTTTCTTGCTTTGCAAGAAAATATAAATCAAGGTCATTACTCCAACAATAAATATTTGCTTCATAATATCAAGTTTATGCCCTTTCTGTGTACTCAATAATTTTGTTTTTTAATTCCAAATCACAGTGAATTCTTAAATGACATGTGAAGTACCAAAATTACATATAAGTCAACTGAAGCAAAGATAATAAGAACATCCATAACCCAATTCAAGTGTGCACTGATAGCAACTCTATTGCAGCTGGCTCCTGGTCAATGGCAGCTTCAAGAAGCCATCAATTCTGAGATGGATTTAGAGATGTTAAAATGTGAAAGAATCTGTTATAGTCTGAAAAGCTACTTAATGTGATTTCAATTTATTTTTTAATTTGCTGAGTTTTGACCTGTGACCTAACATGTGGTCTATGTTCCATGTGCTGATGAGAAGAGTGTATATTCTGTAGTTGTTGGATGAAATGTTCTGTGGACATCTACCAAATTCAGTTGGTCTAAAGTATAGTTTACATCCTGTGTTTCTCTGTTGATTTGTTGCCTAATCTGTCCATTGTTGAGAGAGGAGTGTTGAAGTTCCCAACCATTACTGTATTGGGGTCTATTTCTCTCTTTAGGTCTAATAGTATTTGCTTTATATATCTGGGTGCTCCAGTGTTGGTGCATATATATTTATGACTGTTATGTCTTCTTGCTGGATAGATCCTTTTATCATTATTTAATGACCTTCTTTTTCTCTTTTTATAGTTTTTGGTTCAAAGTCCATTTTATCCAATATAAGAATAGCTACTCTTGTTTGTTGTTATTTTCCATTTGTGTGCTATATCTTTTTCCATCCCTTCATTATTAGTTTGTGTGAGTCTTTACAGGTGATGTGAGTTTTTTGTAGGCAGCATATAGTTGGGTCTAGTTTTTTTAATCCAGGCAGTCTATGTCTATTTTTTAATTCAGTCAGTCTCTGTCTTTTTGAGTGGGGAATTCAATCTATTTACATTTAGGACCGTTATTGATAGGTACTGTCTTACCTCCTGGCATTTCGCTGAAATACAGAAAATGCATGTAAGACAATAGGGAGTGGTGAGGAAAGAAGAAATCAGAGTATGTACTCTACCTACAGCATGCATATTGGCATTTGTGTTGTCCACAAACACAGTAGTGAGCTGTGTTTTGGCCCATAGGTAAGAAGACTATATAATTTGTTGTCTAAACTGGGATACCTCCCAAAGTAAAAGGGGTACTATTACTGATTATGTCAGAAAAACAGGTGTTAACTGTCCTGGGGCAAACCAGGGTAGAATTCTCCCTACCCATTAGCTACCAAACAGCAACCCCTGGGTAATGTGATCACTAGAGCTGATCATTTTGAACATTCGGAATCTACAACATTATGCATTTACTGAAGCTACTTTTTACTCTATATCTTTAAAAGTCCCTGGAAGCCTGATATCTTTATGCCTTGGATAGTTCCTCTAAGTGCCCTCAACTGTTCAGCAATTACCCACACTCCCCCCTTCTGACACAAGGTATCTGTGCATCCTCCTGACAGACCATTGCAGACTCCCACAGAAATTCCTATAACTTTTTGAAGAGATTCAATCATTGGTTCTCAAGTGGGGTTTTTTTTTGCCCCCCAAGGGACATTTGGCAACATCTGAAGACATTCTTGACTGTCATGACTGGGTGGTGCTACTAGCATTTAGTGCCAGGGATCAACATTCATATCCTACAAATCCACAGGACAGCTCCCACAACAAAAACATTATCTGACCCACAGTGTCATTAGTGCCAAGGTGAAGAAGCCCTGGGTTAGGTGAAGGACAATGCTCTTGCTTCCTCTATTGTGGGGTGAGCTGCTCTCCTTCCTTCAAGTTCTGACAACTGCCCTGGCAAGCTCTAGTCCACAGCTGCTGAGGGTTACAGCTAAACCCTGCTACTGGCCCAAATTGTGATTTCAGAAGAAGCCTCTACAGAGACAGAAGAGACAGCACGGCTGTCAGTCTCCACAAGGAAAGTAATAGAACTTTCCCAGTTTCATGGCAGCAGACAAGATTGACAGACTGTATGACTTTTCCCTTCTCTAACATCACTAGAAAAGAAAGTGACAGCAAACACATCAGTGGGTGGAAGCTGCAGCTCTCGTTAGTGCTCCGAGGCTCTGAACTTCCACAGAGTGTGCACCCTGGAAAGCAGGACAGCCCAAGAACATACCCCATGCAGAATGGGTTTGTCCCAGGCTTCAGACAGGTGCCCTCAGACGTTTCAGATGCCCCAATACAGCCACCTGAGCATGGGCAGAGAAGTCACCTCGCTCTTGATGGGCTCCTTTTCCATGGGGAAGGAGCAACCCCACTGAACATACAAAAAGAAGACACCTCCCCACATTGACACTTTTTAGAGATTGAAGAATCCTGAAGGTAATGTCAAACCAAGTCAGAGCATGAAGACAGGAAGTGAAGCAACTGATTCAGGACCAAGGACAGAACATGAAGGGCAGGGGTCTCAAAACCAGGCCAGAAATACATCCTGCATTAGTTTCCTGGGGCTACTGTAACAAAGCACCACATACTGCATGGCTTAGCACAACAGAAATTTGTCTCACAGTCCTGGAGGCAGGAAATCCAAAATCAAGGTATTGATGGGCTCATTTTCTCTCTGAAGGTGCGAAGGGAGGATCTGCTCCAGGCTCTCTCCTAGCTTCTGGTGGTTTGCAGCATAACTTCAATCTTCACATGACAGATGATGCTTGCCATGTGTGTGTATGTTTGTGTGCTCGCATGGCATTCTTTTTATAAAGACACCATTCATATTGAATCAGGGACCTACCTTCCTCCAGTATAATCTCATCCTAACTAATTATATCTACAATTCTATTTCCAAATAAGGTCACATTCTGAGGTTCTGAGGGTTAGGACTTCGATGTATGAATTTGGGGTAGGGCCACAATGCAGCCCCTATACAGCTCCTAAGTGAATACTACTTGTACAAGGAATGCCAAAACTCTCATCAGTGCCTAAGTGAGTGATTTCATGAGGAGGTGACACCATGGCAGCCACAGTAGCCAGGCACTGAGAACACAGAATCATAACCACTGAGGGAGCAGTCAGCTCGGACTATATTCATTTTCGCTATTCTTCCTACTCCTGGTTTAACACAACCATCATTCAGAATATAAACACACAGCACACTATTTATCTAAAGTTCACACTTGCATCCATCTTCATTCTCTAAGACACAGCCATGAACCTAGAGGTACATGAATGATGCCTGGCGTGATGTCAATGTTCAGTAAAGGTTTGTTCCTTTTCCTTCCCCTCTCTGCCCCAGCAATGATGACACAAACCAGAATATTATGGAAGGGAATCAAAAGCATTCATTTGGAAAACTGTGACTACCAGTTAAAGCAGAATTTAAAAATTATAGTCTCAATTCTTGGCCAAAATTGAGAAAAGGCAGGGAAGCATTATATTGGCACCAACAGAAAACAGACAAAAAACTAAAACAAAACCACCTACCAAAATAAAGAAACCAAAGCTAACAAAAAGTCACAGTAGATTGGGGCCATTCAATGTAGGCCAGCACTACAATCAGCACTACACCCTGCAGTAGCCATCAAAAAATCATGGTCATGAGTCAGAAATCAACATCATCAAAGGAAAAAAAGTCAGCACATATTCAAAGAGAACCTCCCTTGCAGTTGCTTTTATCTGAAGTATTAGACAACCGCTGCATTCAAACTGTTTATAATTCTTATGAAGAGACAAGATGTCGACATGTGGAAATTAAACAACATGAGATTCAAGGAGTAACTCAAGATAACAATGGAACTGTCACAAAGCAATATATGATTATACGCCACATAAACAATATAGAAAATAAGTGCTACAGGAACTCGGAGCGAGCGATTACTTTAAGCGGGAAGTCCAGGAATGACATTTCCAAAGAAGTAGATTCTGAGCTGAGACCTGAAAATTATAAAAGTATACTCTGTATAACTTCTTTAAGAAAACAGAGGACTTGGCAATGGAAGTTTTAGAAAGATTTCATTCTAAAGTACTTAATACTATTTAAAGACAATCAGTAAACTATATTAAGCAGATACTTTAATTCTTAAGTAATACTAGGATGATGGGACATTGTGACTGATGGTCAGTGGAGTGACAGTCATGCCCTTCCACTTAAGTGCAGGCTGGACCAGTCTGCTTCTAATGAAGAGCAGACTGCAAAGGTGACAGATGTCACTTCTGAGATAAGGGCACAAAAAGACTGTGACATCTGTGTGGACCTCTCTCCCACTTGCTCCCTGCCATGTTGTCAGCTGCCCTACGAAGAGGCCCCTGTGGCAAGGAACTGAGGCGGGACCCTAGCCAACAGCCAGTGAGAAAACGAGGCCTTAATCTAACATCCTGCCAGGAACTGAATCTTGCCAACAATCACATGAATGAGCATGGAAATGGATCCTCCCCGTCAAGCTCTGAGACAACTACACTCAAGCCTTGATACCTCAACTGCAGCCTTGAGAGAGACCCTGGGTTAAGCCATATCCAGATTCTTGACCCAAAGAAACCATGTGATAAATAAAGTTTGTTGTTGTAAGTTGCTAAATTTGGGGGCTGATTTGTCACTCAGCAATAGATAACTAATACAAATGTCAAGGTGCTGACACATCTATTTCTCCAATCTACCAACTAAGACGCTCTCCATGCTCAGAGTAAATGGTTACCAGACTTAACTGAGATCAGGATATACAGAGGAACAAGAAAACGCATACACGAGTAGGGGTGGCACCTCAGATTTTGGGTAGCAGGCACTTTACATTTACATGTGTGACTCTGAAGAGACACAGCCAGACATCAGGAGATCTGGCCTCCAAGCCCTCTCTGGTAGGCTTTCCAAGAGAGGGTGGATATTTAGACCCTGTGGCTAGTGGTCTGGCCCTCTGAAATGGAACTCGGACCCTCTAGGTCAAGTCTCCCATAACTAAAAATTAAAAAGTGCCATGCCGCAGAGTGCTGAGCCACACTCATCGATCCAGAGCCAGTAGTCCTTGGTTCTACCATGCAGGCTTCCTCCTAGCTCATGCCTGCAGCCTGTCTTCTAAAAGCTGAAGAAGAAACCTAAGTTGATGAACAGAGAGGCTGAAACGACTTGAGCTCAGGTCCTTTGGTCAAAGTGGCAACATGCTGAATGAAGCAGCACTATCTGCAGGGATCCGATCCTTTCTGTGCATACATGCACACATGGTGTCAGGCTGGAGCTCCCAGAAGCAGACCTTGACCTGAAGGTGTAAGAGCAAGTCATTCATGTGGGAGGTGACCATACAAAGCACCAGAAAAAAAGAGACAAGAAAGGGAAAGAAGTCTGTAAAGGATGCATTTTGAGGCAGGTTATGGCTGAGGGCAAGTGGGACTCAATCCCTCTAAGACAGGGGTCAGCCCTTTTTCTGTAAATGGTAAATATATTAGGATCTGTGGGTCATATGATCTACTCAACTTTTTCTGTAAATGGTAAATATATTAGGATCTGTGGGTCATATGATCTACTCAACTCTGTGTGAAAGCAGCCATAGACAACATATAAACGAATGGGCATAACCATATTCCAATAAAAGGTTTTTTTTAGAAAAACACTTAGCAGACCAGCAGTCCCTGCCGACCTCTGCTCTAGAGTAGTGTACGGTGCAATGTGGACCACTTCTCAGCCACATCTTAAATGAGGGGCGAGGGAGCTGGAATAATCACCTGTCTCCTCCCATCAGTCCTTGGCTAAGGGCTGGGCAGGTTGGAGTGGCCAGAGAAAAGAGTTGCAGGGGTCTGCAGTCGGAAGCCATCAGACTGGTGCGCACATACATGGGGTGTGCCAAGGTCCATGGCAGAGCACCGTCAGGGCCTGCTAACAGACCTGCCCCAGCCTAATCCATTCTCAAAGAGGAAGGGGAGAGGGTGGTGGCAAAAAGGTGGAGAGGAGCAAAACCAGAGGCCTCCTACGATGGGTGGTGTGGTTTATCAACACCACTCCCCCCACACACTGGACTTTTAAGGAACAGTCTTGTTGATAAATCCAGCAGGAAGAGTTTCCCAGTAACACAGTTTACCTGTTGATCCAGGTAAGTCCCAACCACGGCTCACCCTCATCAAAGGCCCTGACCTTCTTTGTACACCCAGAGACTCCTTCATCCTTAAAGAACTCCTGGGGTGGGGGTGGGAGGAGTTGTTGTTGTTACTGATGTTGCTTTATTTTTAAAATAGAAGTTAAAATGTCATTTTGTTAGATGGGGAAAAGATTGAGAAAATCAAAGAAGTCTACCGTCTGTAACCCTACCCCATCCTCACTGAAGGGGAGCAAAATGACCCTTCCTCTCCTCTACACCAAGTTAAAGTCAAAGCAAAGAAAGAAAAAGAAAAATTAAATTAAATCATCTTATTATGTAATTGGGACTAGGCCTCAGGCTGCAGCAGTAAAGAAGGGATTAAGGGCAGAGCCACCTGGGCTGCCATTCTCCCGGGTCCCATTACCACCCCCCTCATTCCTTTTTATAGCCAACAGATTAAAATGCGAGCCTAGCAATCTTTGATCTTTCACTTGCTGACACAAATCCTTTCAAGCTTCCAACATTTTCTGCTGAGGTAATTAGTACTAATTAAAAGGTTTCCAACAGTCTTTGCTCCATTTTTTTCTGTCTGCCCCTTCTCCCCCTCCCCAAAAGAAATTGCTTTTACAAGTACCTTCCATCTCTGAAACATGGGCATCCCTCACTTGCTCCTTTATCTGACTTGGCCAGAACAAGTAGATTAGTGACTCCGTTATTCCCAGTACAAAGCCAGACAACAGTTTTTTACTATCGCTCCTGACCTGTTGAAAATGCTTATATACAGAAACAAGCGTCTTGGCTTGTATGAAAAGATAGTCCAATTATGCAGGAAGAGACACCATGCAGTGTCGTCTTCTGCCAAAGGAAGGACACCACTTAATAACTGTTTCATTCCACTGTCTGTCGCATACACACGTGCACACACACGCACATGCACACACGCATTGCTTCACTGTTCAAACTGACAAGTTACACAACTCACCTCCCAGCTTGCTTTGCTCCTGTGCTTTATTTCTGTTTGGAGGGACCACAGAGCAGGAAAAATCCAAAAGGAGTATTAAAGGGATAATGCCAAAAAATTAAAGACAGGACCATTTTACAAAAGTTTTAAAAAGACTTGGAGGAAAACACACCACACACACACACACACGCATGCACACACACAGCCATGGGTTCAAATTCACAATCGAATGAAGAACTTCTGTAGTCCTCTGTTGGCTCTTTGCTGTGGGAGTGGAGCATGGAAGCTTGTGTGTTGTACCTGGGAGGTGAGCTCTGTCCTGGAGCCAGTGTAGCCCTGACATGAGCTTCTGGGATGCGCCATGGCCTGAGACTGTGTCTGATGACCAAGAGAGGTATGGTGGCATGCAGGGCAGAGAACCCTAGTTGACAAGACACTGTTCCATCAAGGAGGGGGGGCAACCTGGTACAGACTAAAGACCACATCGACCTGTGAACGCAAGCTCAGTGTTGACAGTGGGCCTTTGTTTAAATACCCTCCAGGGACCAGCGTTGGACAAGGCTGGCCGCTCATCTCCAAGCCATTTTGACAACTTGGCAAACCTGCACTGAACTCAGAGCCTGCCTGTAACCTCCCACACAGGCCCCACAGGCCCTCAGCCAGCCTCATCTTCCTCCTTCCCGTCCAGCCTCCAGGAAGCCAGTGGGTGGGCACTGCCCAGCATGCCTCGTGCTCACCTGCTCAGCTCTGGCCTCCTCCCCATCCCATCAGAGGACGTCTAGGAAGATGGGACACTCCTATGCATTTCTCCCAAGAGTAAAGATCCTTGACACATGTCTTTGCTCCCTGGCTTCTCTCTTTCTGCCCAA
>NW_007729662.1:216652-217723 GCF_000696425.1 Galeopterus variegatus
TCCCAAGAGTAAAGATCCTTGACACATGTCTTTGCTCCCTGGCTTCTCTCTTTCTGCCCAAAGCCAATCCCTAGAGGACAGAACTGGAACAGAATATTGACCCTTCGAGATCCCCCAGCTCCATATGGGAAGGGTAGATAGTATTAAAAGCTCATTTATTCCTCCAGAATCCCTTTCTTAAGATATGAAAATTGAGACTTGGAAGGGTTAATCTTAAGGAAATGGCGACGGCTACCTTCAGGAGTGCTTTGTGACTTACACGCAGCTCTCACCTGCCTCCTGCACCGATCCTGAGAAGCAGGTGTGAGACCTGCTCCACCAGTCACATGAAGAACTGAGGAATGCGGAGGTGGCTGCTTTGCTCCAGGTCACACACCAGCTCATGGTGATGGCTCCAAGGCTCTTTAGATCGTCCCGGATGTGGGGAAATGAGATGGCCACATTCCGACACACCTCATCCTGGCATTCAGAATTTTCAGGAATTTGGAAGTGACCCTCTTCCCCAGCTGCAGGTCCTACTACAGCAGTGGCTGCAGCAAGCTGACCCTTTTGCCGACTTGGCTGCTGAGGTCTTTTGTGTTAAATGGATGGAAATCCTCCTTCAGAGCCTCCAGGCCCCAAAATGAGTCACTTCCCACCCCAAAGGGACTTTGATGAGGCTCCCATGATTAATGTGGGATGCCACTAAAAAATATAGCCACTCCCTACCCCATCCTCCTAAAAAAAATAAAGCTAACACTGAAAAGTAATGGATTTAATGATCTAGAAAATCTAGACGCTGGAAACTCCAAGGGAGATCATATTAAATTAGACCAGTACAAACAAGCCAAACTAGATTTATCCTCTTGTGGTTACAGATTTTATCTGCTAAACCAAGTTTTCGGGGCTAGTCTGTTTTCAATGAATAGAATTTTTGAATGTCAAGGCCCACGATTCCTAGCAGAGGATAATTTACCCCCAGGACCTCAGTTCAGCTGGGGCTGGCGATGCTCAGGTCTCTGCGGAGGGCCCGAGACACATGCCAGTCCTCTTCCTGCACTTGAGGCCAGGACACCTGTTGAGAACCAGCCT
>NW_007729662.1:218556-222047 GCF_000696425.1 Galeopterus variegatus
CGAGACACATGCCAGTCCTCTTCCTGCACTTGAGGCCAGGACACCTGTTGAGAACCAGCCTGGGGAAGAGTGCAGAGGTGAGTGGAGGCAAAGACCAGGGTTCAGGGAGGGAAGAGGAATGCTTTTTTGACTCCTCCCTGAAACAATGAGGAGACATGAGAGGGAAGAGTGGGAGAGTAGAAACCACAGAGAATTTTCTGGGTGGGTGTCATCTACTCTCCAAAATACAGATTTGAACTGGATTAAGAGTACCCTAAACACTAGCATGGACCTGGCATGTGGGGAAATTCCTTAGGGTGCTTTCCCAGAGCAAAGATGACACGAAACCATTTTAAGTTTTCTGTCTTCATAGGAAAATATCTCCACCGGCTTGCCTCCAAATCCAGCGGTGAGGAAGCCTTTGCTTCTCCAGCCTTCCTCTCCAAAGGACCTTCTCCCAGGCCTGCTGGGTAGGAAAAGGCTGCCTCCCCCAGAGGAGAGGACCTGGCTGCCGTGCCAATGTGGGTAGCTGCTAAGACATAATTATGACGGACAGAAGGTGGTTGGGGGGGGAGGGAAGAAAATTACCTTTGAAAATTATGAAAAATACCTTGACAGCATCTCTTTGAGGCTCACATTTATCTCTCGGAAAAGATTTCTGCCAAAGGGTGAGTTCTGACAGGGGGAAGATGAAATGAGGGGCTTGGGGATGAGGTGTGGGGGGGCCTGGCAGGGAGGCAGCCTCTGTCAGGACTGGTGACTCGGCAGCTGAAGTCAGACAGGGAGATTTCCCCACATTCCAGGGACTGGCTCGACATGAGAAGACAAGACTGGACAGCAACCAGTCTGGCCAAAATGATCACAAACAGACACACACAAAGGTGGCCAGGCGCTTGGACCACCAAGGGGTTCCCTGTAGGTTCTAATCGTCCGGGAGAGAGTTCGGTTTAGAAGGTAACACTCAGAGAGCTTCCAGCTGCTGACTCTACCCAGACCCGGGGCTAAGAGCTCCCGAGCAGGACCCCGCACTCACGCAGCAGAGGGATGCAGGCAAGATCAGTCCTGGCAAATCCCAACACTCCTCCTGCAGGTCCCCACATGCAGATTTCAAGACACTGCACTTTCTCTGCATCAATCCTGGCTTAGGAGGGCTCATCAAAAGGCTATTTTCCTTTCTTAACTCCAGAAGAAGCAGGGAGTACTTCTAATATAAGATTTGTTTTTTGTTTGCTTGTTGTTTTTTGATGAGGGATGCATCTTAGTGTAGTGGGGAAAGCACAGAACTGGGAGTTAGCAGCAGTGGGGTACCAAACAGGCAGGGTGGTGACTAGCAGGGGGTCCCACCTTGGCCGGGAGGGGTATTTTAGCATTGACATTGTTGGGAGTTGTCAGCTCCTGGTGGTAACTAAAAGCAGACTGAGGTTTGTTATTGTTTATAAATTCTCTACAGACAACGCAGCCCCTTACTGCCCGCACCCGGGGCAACCTGCCCCTGGCCTCACCCCAGGTACACCACTGCTCAGGAGACAGGGCTTCACGACTACTCCTGCTCCCTATGGTCTGTAGGCACTTGCTATGTCTGGGCAGTACATTCTTCATTTGCAAAAAAAAAAAAAAATAAGGCAATTGGCTAAATAACGACTAAATCCCTCCCACTTACAAGTTTCTAAAAATCTGTATTTTTCCCCTAAATATTTCAACTCAAAAATTCAGCAGTGGAAGACACAGGCTCACTCAAGCCGTGCTTAGAGATGGGTCCCTTCTCAGAGAGCTCTCTGGCACTGGCCAAACATTGGCCGCATCTTCAAAAGCAGGGAAGGAATTCTCTGACCCCAACACTGCTGATCAGTTTGTCCAATGCAGTAGAGGGACACAGCAGGGGCAGCCACAGAGTATTTGTCCGTCCAGGAGGCAGGTTACCTCTGGCCACACCAGTCTTCTGTGCCCTGCTGTCAGGGATGCTGACCAATGCCACCTATTTATGTAACACCTTGAGAAAGAAGTCACCCTTGGATTTGAAGGCAAAGGTGTTTTCTGGTTTTCATTTGTTTGTTTCCAAAGATGAATTAATGTGTTTCAAGATCAAACAGAGAAAGGGCACAGCANGGGCAGGCGGCTTTCAGCACCACAGTAAATCTTCAAACAATTTATCCAAACAAAGGCCAGTATGGGGAGAGGGCCATAGGCGGGAAGCAGATGAATAAGCAAGATCAGTTATGGTGGGGGCTGACCCTGTGGCCCGCTCCATGACACAGATCTCAAAGCAAATTGTGCCAGAGTGGAGTTGACATGCCCGGACCAAAACAGTGTTCTCCTGAAGGATGTCTGCTTCCCCTGCCACTTGACCAAGGGGGAGCAAAGGAGAGAATGGGAAAGGAGGGAGGGTGGGCAGAGAGGGGCCGGGCAAGGGCAACGAGAAGGCGGGTGAATGAAAAACCACGCATAATGGCCTGAGGTTTATTTTACAGAGAACAAAATGACTCAATTTGAGTACTTTAGGCTGTCGAAGNTTTGTTTGTTTCCAAAGATGAATTAATGTGTTTCAAGATCAAACAGAGAAAGGGCACAGCAGGCAAAAACAGGAAAAAAAAAAAAAAAACTGTTTAAATTGATGCAGCTTTAAAAGCTTAACCAGTAAAGCCCCTCCAGCCTTCAGGCAATGAGAATCAAAACAATGATTTCAAGCTATTTTGTTCCGTCTCCAGACAGGATCACTAGATGGAGGCTTGCTCCTTTCTTTCCTTTTCCCCCATTCCCAAACTATGATCCATTCCCCACTGCTGAAGAACCATTTTGACAGTCTATTGTGAAGCCTTCTCAGGACATTAGCTACCCCAACACAAACACTCTTTGGCAATAGAAGTTTTCCGGGTATTCACCACCCCGCCGCACCCCACCCCCGCCTCTGCAAATCCTAGAGGCAATGCAATGCTGCAGAAACCTATAAGCAGACAGGATTTCTAATGCCTGCCACTTGCTTCAAATTGATTTGCAGACGGGAGCGCACAAGAGCCAAGTATCCCCACAGTTTGGAACACTTATCATCTCTGATGATGAAGTCATTTGCTGCCATAAGCAGAACAAGGGTTAATGACCCAAAATTGAATAAATTACCAGATTCGGATCCATCATTACCATTGGTTTTAAAAATAATCTGCAGCAGAGAGTGTGGACTCCAAGCCGTCACAAAGACGGACTGGGCTCCCCTGCCCCTCCTTTGCTTACCATGATAAATCCTTCCGCAGAGCATCTCAGCCTCACACACCAATTAACATTTCTCATACCAGTGCACAGGGGCCGTGCAAAATGATTCCATAGTAAATTAGTCTGGAAATTGCCTTAATTGTGACGCCGGGAGACGTCCTCTAGGTTTGGGATGGGGGAAGCGGGAGAACTTTCTTCCCTAACTGCCACTCCATCGCCTCACCCTGGAAGAGGTGGTGGGACACCGGGGCAGGCGGCTTTCAGCACCACAGTAAATCTTCAAACAATTTATCCAAACAAAGGCCAGT
>NW_007729662.1:223184-224668 GCF_000696425.1 Galeopterus variegatus
TTTATTTTACAGAGAACAAAATGGCTCAATTTGAGTACTTTAGGCTGTCGAAATTGGCTAGTGTGAGATACAAGGGGCTCGTCCAAGAGGATTGTTACATCAGCTACAGGAGACTGTAGGCCCAGGGGACAGAGAAAGGGAAAATAAATATATTAATACACACAGGCCTCCTCCATCCTGCAAACTTTAGCAGGTCCAGGGAGCATCATAGAGGTGATCTGGCAAGGAAACGCTTAGCAAGGCATCGGAAGGCCCTTAACACGTGCTTTTCAAATTGCACCTCTAATGTGTGGGCCTCATTGTACTTTGCCCTCTTGCTCTGTGCTCAGAAAAAACCATGTTGTTTTTTTAAAAAGCCTAGTTTATTATTTAGTAGAAACAGTAGGGGGTTTTTTTTGTTTTTGTTTTTGTTTTTTTTTAAGGGCTGCTAATAATTCCAATCCCCCTTTCAAAAACAACCCACCCCTTACTAAGAAAAAGTCCAGAGTGACTGACTAATGGGAGTAATTCAAAGTACCTCAATTAAAATTCAGATTTTGGCCTTTCGAGCAGTCTATTTAAAGATTTTTTTCCCCTAGATTGGTTGTAGACAGATGATTATTAAATATTTATGTGTCTGTGAAAGGGGCTCTTGGAGCTTGGCTCAGCTGAGCTTTTTGTTGATGTTTTCTCCTCTTGGTGGGCCCAGAAAATCATTTATTTGGTTCTTTAACCACCTGGTTTCCAAGAGCTCCACACACCAGCCAGTCAGTCTTAATATGGTGGGACCGAGGCAAAAGGGCTTTTCCCATGCACGTGGTGGAGTGATCGGGAGCCTTCTCGAGGCCAAGCTCATTTGGACTCTCCTTCTGAACTCGTCAACCTCATTCCTCTGGGCAACCTTTGCTGACTATCCAGCCCAAAGCAAGCTCCAGGGTTCTCTGGTCTTCCGCAGTCCTCACCATACACTGCCCTATGTTGTTGTGTGAACTCTCCAGGAAGAAAAACTTCTTTCTCCTTAAATGGCTTATAGATCTTTGAAGACACGGTGTGGCCTTGCTGAGGACACTGCTCCATCCACACTTACCCCTGGCTGATTTTATTCTCCTTCACTTCGTGAAAAAACAACTATTTCAAATTGCTCTAAGCACCTGCACTGGAGAGGTCCTCGCCATAGCCTAGAACACTCCCTAAGGAGAACAAGTCAACTGATTTTAATGCCAAGCTTCCTATGGAGCATGGAGAGATCCCGGACGAGGAGAACTCTGTCCTAACACCAGGCACAAGAACATGGGGTGGGTGGCACAAGACAGCTGTGTTCTCTTAGTTATTCAGTCAGCAAAGGTTTATCAGCATTTTTCTATGTGAAAAGCACCAAGTAAGTCAATGGATTTCAGAAAGTTGGAAAGACCTGGTCACTTTCATATTCTGTAATATCATGTAACTTTAAAATGCATTGAGAGACATGCATAATGTATTGGAATTTTAAAGAGAAAGCAAACAGT
>NW_007729662.1:224689-225719 GCF_000696425.1 Galeopterus variegatus
CTTTAAAATGCATTGAGAGACATGCATAATGTATTGGAATTTTAAAGAGAAAGCAAACAGTACAGTAATATTTACCGAATAGTCCTATGTTTAGGGGGAAAAATAGATAAGACTAGAATGCTACCTTGATGAGGGGGATAGATCTGTCTCGTTTTGCTTCCTGTAATAAGGATTTACTGCTTTTTCAGTATGACAGGAGACACCAATGAAATATTTTAAAAGAAGAGGACACAGTCCCTGCCCTCAAAGTTGGCTTTGGTGAAGTGGTTCCCAAATCCCTACACTGTCTACAAAATCACCCGAGAAGTGAATTAAAAACAGATGCTGGGGACCATACCTGGAACTTCTGATACAATAGATCTAGGGCAAGGCCAGTCTTTGTGGCCTGTCTGACACTGTCTCTATCTAAATTTGTCCAGGTCTTTCTGATACCATGTAAAGTTTGGTAACCAGTAGACCAGTGGACCCACCAAACAGATACCCAATCCTCTGCCTCCATCTCCATGTCATGATTAAAGATCAAGAGTAGCCATTGTTGACAATCAGGGAACGGTGATTAACAGTTTGCTCTGACTCTAAATAGGAGGGCAGGTCACCTGTTGGCTCAGAAAATACCCTCTGCCTTGATTGAAGGTATAGGTGAAAACCTAAGATGGGACTATACTATAGTGTCTAAACATACTAAAGTTGGATCATTCTTCACTGTATGTGATAATTTACTCAGGGGTCCAAATGCCTGTTTAAAGCAAAGCACCTTTAAAAAATTACTCCTGAAGCTAGATGTGCAACTAGTAACTTGTGCTATGACCTTCTAAAGTGCCCATTCTTAACACAGAAGACTTTTAGTCTGTTTTTCTCATTCATTGTTTATTCATTTACTTATTCATAAATTTATTCATTCAGTTCTTCATTCATCCATTCAAGTCACCCATCCCACAAATATTTTAAGCTTTTAAAGAGCCACTAAAGCCACCCAGGGCCAGAGAACTCTGGCTTTATACCCGCTCCTAATCTCCATCTCATACCAAGC
>NW_007729662.1:226856-227721 GCF_000696425.1 Galeopterus variegatus
CCTCATTTCCATAAACCATGTTGCGTAGGTGTGTCAGAAGAAATTATATTCCAGGCATTCTAAAGCTGACTGGCTTCTTCCTGCCCCCATCACACATTGTGAGCTCAGAGATGGCAAACCCATTTTGATAGTCCTTTTCTCCTTCAACTCACTTCCTCAACCCACTCGCCAACTCATCTAACTCCCTAATAAAGCCCCCGACCACCCTGTTCAATACTGCAACCTATCCCGCCACCTCTACCAGGACTACGAAGTTTCCTACTTGCTCTCTTTTTCCTCTTTTTTTTCCCCTATGGCATTTATCACCTTCCAACATATCCTACGATGTACTTATGAATCATGGTTACTGTTTAATGTCTGTTATAAAGTTCATGAGGATGTTTGTCAGTTTCACCCACGGAGGTAATACAAACACCTAGGACAGTGACACACAGGAGCACTCAAATGGTCAGGAAGGAGGCAGGAATGGAGGGAGGCGGGAAGTTGCTTTCCTCCCACTGTGAGCTAGGCTTGACTTGAGTCAGTCAGGAAGCTTAATCCGCTGCAGGCAGATACAACAGGAAGGATTTGGGGCATTATCAGCTGCCTCCGATTTTCCACCTGCCAATCCCTCCAATGGTGGGATACCTGGGAACAGAGGACTATCATATCACTGCCTCTCTACCCTCACAGCCGTGGGGTAGGGGGGACACTCCCTGTTCTCATGGCTCTCTAAATGCTGGTCCTTGGTTCGTTCCCCCAATGTTGGTAATTTGCAAAGTTTAGAGCCATTTGCACATAAACACCAACCCTAGGCGCAAAGCCCCCTCATTTATAAATAGTAGTAATTTCAGTGTGTGTTTTCTATTCTGGAAATGGCAAAGTG
>NW_007729663.1:0-4890 GCF_000696425.1 Galeopterus variegatus
GTCTGAGTTGCTGTCTGATCCTAGAATCACAAATAAAGCCAGTTAAGATCCATAAAATTAGATTTGTTGTAATTTTTTCTCTTAACACTCCTACAAGATCAGAAGAGTATGAGGATGCCTTATACACCGTGAAGTCCTCCACAGTGCCTGGAGTAGGGATAACACATCTTATCCAAAGGAACCTGCTCTGACCAGTTTAGCTAAATTATTGTGCTGTGGAAAGTCTGGGATGTCAGTGGTCATGTCCATGTGTCCTGGAAAATGTTATCATAAGACCACTTTACTACAAGCAGCCATAATGGCTCCAGAAAGCCATAAATACTTCTTATTACCCTTACCCTACATCCCCGCATATAGGATACAACCTAGTAACAACCCCAAATCTATATGTCAGTATACAACCAATAGAAANTAAGAATAGCTACTCCAGCTTGTTTTTCATTTCTGTTTGCATGGTAAATCTTTTTCCATCCATTCACTCTTAGTTCATGTGAGTCTTTATAGGTGAGGTGGGTCTCTTGAAGGCAGCATATAGTTGGGTCCTCCTTTTTAATCCAGTCAGCCAATCCGTGTCTTTTGATTGGAGAACTTAATCCTTTTACATTAAGAGTTGTTATTGAAAAGTGTTGATTTGCTCCTAGCATTTTATTGATTTTTGTTTGCATATCTTAAGTGTCTTTTGTTCCTTTCTTTCTGATGTACTGTTTGTCTTCTGTATTTGTTGGTTTCTTGGGTTGTAGATAAACATTTTTTTTTTCTCTTCATTGTTGGCATTTTTATTTTACTATTGAGTTTTGATTTTTCTTGAGATTTTCTGGCAGTGGTAGTTATTTTTCATGTATCAAACCCAGTACTCCCTTGAGAATTTCTTGTAAGGGTGGTTGTGTGGTAGTGAACTCCCGCAGTTTTTGTTTGTCTGAGAAATATATTATTTGCCATTCATTTCAGAAGGATAGCCTTGAGGGGTAGACTATTCTTGGCTGGCAATCTCTGTCTTATTATTTTGAACATATCATCCCATTTCTTTCTGGCTTGCTGGGTTTGTGATGAAAAGTCTGATGTTAGTCTGATTGGGGCTCTCTTATAGGCGATTTGACACTTTTCTCTTGCAGCTTTTAAGATTCTCTCTTTGAATTTTGCCAGTTTGACTGTAACATGTCTTGGAGAAGACCGTTTTGGGTTGAATACATTTGGGGATCTTTGAGCTTCCTGAATGTGAAGATCTGTGTCTTTTCCTATTCTTGGGAAGTTTTCTGCCACTATTTTGTTGAATATGTTTTCAGTGCAATCTAATTTTTGCTCCCCTTCTGGAATACCCATGACTCAGATATTTGAGTGCTTAAGGTTGTCTGATATCTCTCTTAGATTTTCTTCAATGTTTTAAATTCTTTTTTCTTTCTTTCTTTTTTTTTAATCTTCCTGTGTTATTTCAAACAGCCCATCTTCAAGGTCAGAAGTTCTCTGTTGTGCTTCTGCAAGCCTGCTTGTTAAACTCTCTGTTGTGTTTTTTCTTTCATTGAATAAATTCTTCAGTTTGGCAATCTCTGCTACATTCTTTTACAGGGCATTGATTTCCTTGTACATTTCTTCTTTCAGGTCCTGTATACTTTTCCTCATTTCATTTTGTTGTCTAGCTGAGTTTTCTTGTACCTCATTTATTTTCCTTAGAGTTATCACTCGAAATTCCTTGTCAGACATTCAAGGGCTTCTTGTTCTATAGGATCTAGAGCTTGAGAGTGATTACCCTTTGGTGATGTACTTTCTTGATTTTTCATATTTCTGGTATCTTTCCTTTGATGTTTAGTCATTGTGGCAAGGGATTTCATGGTCCACTGGTTGACACTATTGTCTGGCTAGGATCTGCCAGGGCTGCCAATTTGGCATGGCTGCCGCAGTGATTGTTCAGTTGCCCACTGATGCCTCGGGTGTGTGGTCACCTCGGTTTTTGTGCCTCTCTGGGGAGGTGCCTCTCTGGTCATTGTGCACTCGGATGGGCTGGGGATGGGATCTGGCAGCAGCAAGGCCTACCTGCTAGGTCATGCACTGTCGCCAATGGGTGCGTGGTCTCCATGGGACTCGAGCCTCTCTGGCGGGGCACCTCTCTGGTCAGTGTACACTCAGCTGGGTTCATTTTCTGATATTTTTAAAATGTCACCTGGATCTTGTTTTATTGGTGCAATATTTTCTTGAATTCCATCGGGGGCATTTTCTTTTATTCTTGATATTTCTTCATAATGCTGCAGGTTTTGCTTGTCACATCTTTTTTTTTTTTTTTTTGGTTAAGGCTGATTGGGAACTCTGTACTTGTCTGGACTTCTTGACTGCCAGCCTTCCTTCAGGTGCAGAGACTGGGAGCTTGTCCAGGGCTTCTCCAGTTGCCCACATGTGGAGGGCTTTGCCTGGGGACACAAACCCTCACAATGAATGCTCATGTCTTCCCAGATAGTTTGTTTTAATTGACTACAAAAAAAGAGACTTTCTAGGGCTGGTTCATGGCTCACTTGGGAGAGCGTGGTGCTGACAACACCAAGTCAAGGGTTGGAAGATCCCCTAATCGGTCATCTTTATAAAAAAGAAAAAGAGAGAGAGACTTTCTTTTTTTCTTTTTTTGTATGGGGAAAATGGCTAGCACTCAGTGTTCTGCATATTAGAATGGAGATAAATTGTTCCATAAACACACCTCTAATCTTTGTTCCTTTTTGACTCAGGCCACCATTGCACTTGCCCCTCTGGAACTCTGCCTGAAAATTTGACTACTTCTTCTCTGTAGCCAAATCTGCCTGTATTCTAGGCTGCAGTTTTATCTCCTCAGTTAGTACTTACCAACCAATTTCCTTCTCCTTTTGTTGAACTCTGATTTGCTAATGGCCTCCTGCAATTTTGTTTGATGTTTAATGAGGTCTTTCAAGGAATAAGACATGTCTGTTCACTATCTTTGTGAATAAGTTTCAATTACCAACAGTTTTGTTAACAGGGGTCTTTGGTCAAGGTCTCTGCCTCCAGGCAGTATTATCCTGTGCAGTCTAGGCAGGTTGCACTAATCCTTATCTCAAATTTAGAGGTAGCATTTCCACAAACATTTTTCAACACTCTATTAATGCATTCTGTTTTTTAACTTTCAGAGAGCCGTAAACCTACTCATTCTTGAATTAGTAATTCTCCTTTCACCAAAGGTCAATATTTATCACTTGATAAATAATCATGGTTTTCTGGATCCCTGGCTTTTTGAGGCCAAACCAAGATCACACAATCTAAAGGGGTAGTTGTGTCCTGAGCATTACTATCTCCAAGCATTTGCCCATCCTGTTCTTTCTTTCTACCAGCATGTTTGCTACTATTTCCTATACCTCACCTGTTGGCTCTTTCCATAAAAACCACACCGAAGCTTCAAGGCTAGACTGGGCAGGCCATTCAAAGTTCATGCCCTATCAATAGCCTACTTCTAATGGAGTCTCTGCCCTGAGCCCTGCTCAGGGGGTGGGCATTGGCCGTTCCTTAAACAACATGTATCATGTTGTACCATGTAATTCCACCCCCTCTCCCATCACAGCTGATTGTATGAGGCTTGGCCATGACCCAAGGAAAACCAATCTATAAATGTGCCAGCAGCCAATAGGGTACCCTCACCTCATTTTACCTAATGAGACTGATGGCAACTAAATTTGATCTGTTACTCTCCATTGGATGGTTAGCTGATAGCTAGGAGGGTGAGCAGAGTCAGATATATACAGACAGAAGCAGACAGAGGCAAGCTGAGTCACATTAATAGTGGGGCATTAATGATGACAAGACAAGGCAGTTGCTGGTAGTATCTTGGGCTCCAAGTGACCTTGGTCTAGTTCCAGATTCTGTGAAGCTCAGTATGTTATGGGCCTGTTCTCCCCATGAGAACAGGTTGGAAAGTTTCTCCTGGCTGCAGTGAAATCTAGCTGATGTCTAGGAGTCTTTTTTCTTTCTTTATTCCTGCATTCTAATCATTAGCCTCACACTGCTTGGGGGTAATGTGGGCAAATTTTAGAGCCCAGGCTAGAGTAAAATAAATCCAAAGGCCCTGTTCAAAGGCTATGTGTTCCATAAAACTGCTGCTGCGACCCTAGGGATCACTCCTTCCTCTAAACTCACTCTGGTTACTCTTACAGGACATGGCCCACACTGCCCCATGTTTTGGCTTTGAGACCTGTGCTATTACTCCTGTTAAATCAAACTGAAATTGGCCCAAGGAGGCCTCCATACAAGTTCTTAACTGCAACCTAACTCAGTATGTAAACAAATGGAAAACCTAACTTAGGAACAAGTAGCCGAGTCTCAGTCAATCACAGGCAGCCAACCGTTTAAGCCATGTTCAAAGACAGGTGTGAGCTGTAGCCTATCGGGCTGTCTCTATACCTCACTTCCAGTTAGTGTGTGCCACTTCCTTTTCTCTGGCTGTAAATATAACCTGCACACGTGGTGGGGCAGAGCATTCTGAGCCATTATTGGTCTGAGTTGCTGTCTGATCCTAGAATCACAAATAAAGCCAGTTAAGATCCATAAAATTAGCTTTGTTGTAATTTTTTCTCTTAACACTCCTACAAGATCAGAAGAGTATGAGGATGCCTTAAATACCATGAAGTCCTCCACAGTGCCTGGAGTAGGGATAACACATCTTATCCAAAGGAACCTGCTCTGACCAGTTTAGCTAAATTATTGTGCTGTGGAAAGTCTGGGATGTCAGTGGTCATGTCCATGTGTCCTGGAAAATGTTATCATAAGACCACTTTACTACAAGCAGCCATAATGGCTCCAGAAAGCCATAAATACTTCTTATTACCCTTACCCTACATCCCCGCATATAGGATACAACCTAGTAACAACCCCAAATCTATATGTCAGTATACAACCAATAGAAAA
>NW_007729663.1:5145-14286 GCF_000696425.1 Galeopterus variegatus
CATATAGGATACAACCTAGTAACAACCCCAAATCTATATGTCAGTATACAACCAATAGAAAACTTGATGAAGTAATCGGGTGGGGCTGGCTGTCTTTCTCTCTCCTTGGACCCTTACCCCTTCTTGGGGTTATAAAATGCTAAGCTCTGCTGGCCCTTTTTGGAACACATTTTTGGGATGACCTGATCTGTGTGTCTCTCCGGTTGCAATTGTCATATTGGCTCAGTAAATCCTTGCTATATGTACTTGGCCTCAGTTTCATTTTTAGGTCAACACAGGTAAGAACTATTCAACAAACGTTTGCTGAAACAGCAAATGAAAAAATGGAAGGGCAAGAAGAGGAGAGAACAGTGGAGAGAAAAATTTTAATTAAATACATGTGAGAATTTCTTTCTATTATTTATTCCACCAAGTACATGGATGTATGAATTCATTTAACAAGGTTTTTTCTCTTTGCAATTCTCTATGCGCTGTGTTAGATACACAAAGATAAGAAAGACACAACCTTTCTTCTTAAGGGGTTCTAAATCAAATTTTAAAAAGGGAGTTAAGTAAAATACAATAAATGTGTGTTCTGATAGTTCTCTGAAAGTAAGAGAGGAACTGGGGTGTAAACAAGGAAGTCTTCACCAACGGGGAGGAAAGATTAAGCTCCTGCTGTATGCTGCCTTCTGCATACATCATCTCAGTTGATTCTCAGAGCAAGGTGTCCATGGTCTATACAGTACATCCTTTGCTCATCCTACAGGTGAGGAAACAGGCAGGCTCAGGGAGATTTGGGTTTTTCGCTGGGTCACAAGGCCAGCAAGTGACAGAGGAATCACTCTATCCAGCTCTTCTGATTTTATCAGCACCGCACTCTTCCGAGTGAGCCACAGGCCGGCCCAGCTCTTCTGATTTTAAATCCATATGCTTTCTCAAGGATTGGGTGCCTGACCCAGGTAACTGTCTTTCAGAGCCTAACCCTATGCAGACACAAGATTGGAGAGAAGAAAACACAGGTTTGATTTAAGAAGATTGTCTTGACTGTAACTAATGCCCTTGGGGCCTTTAGGGAAAAAAACAAACCCAGTGTTTATTGGCCTCACAAGATTCTCTTAGCCTCAGCAGCTGGCTTCTGTTCCATGGAGGCCTGGTTTTCCCATCTCACACCTGGCCCTCAGATCCGCTCAGCTGGGCCCCAGCTGCTGGGCCCAAAGGGAGGTGCAGACATGGGCTCCAACCTCCAGCTCACCCTGCTTTACTTTGGACCTGGGCTTTGCATCAGCTCTGCCTTCAGGGCTTTGTTTAATTATCGCAAACCTGCTGACTCTGCTTTTTTTGTTTTTTGGGGTTTTGTTTTGTTTTGTTTTGAAGTCCCAGATACTTAGGTTCTGCAAGGAGCCTAGAAGGAATAAAACATCGATCTACCATTGGTGATGTCATTACCAAAAGCGCTTGGAAACTTCCAGGCCAAGGTCATGCTGAAGCCAATTGGAGCTCAGCCTGGCTCCAGGACAGAGGAAAATGTGGACAGATGTAGGAGGAGAGGGTGTGCTGGGAGCCTCGAGGGACTGCAGAGCCACCTATCGCTACCAGTCAGCAAGCATCCAAACACCCATGCCAGCCCTCCAAGACATAAAGCAGGGCCTAGCAAAAGCAAGAAGAGAGACACAGGTTCCAAATATCAGTCTAAGGGGCCCTGTGATGATGCCAGTCTTTGCAAAGTGTGACAGAAAAGTCAGAGAGGGAGAGAGAGAGAGAGCACACACACATTACGTGGCCTGAACACCACATGCCTTTCTTGCAGTGCCACCGAGCAGAGAGTGCACCTTTGGGGGAAGAATGCTGGTGGGAGGATACAGCTGCCCATGCCCTTCCTGAGAAGTTGCCCTCAGGGTTCACCTGATGGTCAGTTCCACCTCTTATGAATGCTCTGAGCTGATGGTGGGTGAATATGGCCAGCTTGGAAGATAGCTGCTCACACTGCTGTTACCCAAGGGCATTCAGCTCCTGGCTTGGATCACCAAAATCTATTACCAGACCCAAGTCTGGATGCCTGATGCCCAAACAAAAACAAATGACTCAAAAGTCAAATGTTGGTGGAATAGGAAGTCAGCTTTATTCAGGAATACCGGTGACCTGAGGGAGATGTTAGGTTGCACATCTCCCCAGTAAACCTGAAGAAGTTGGCCAGACTAAAGCCATCTCAAAGACTCAGATTTATGGAGGGGGTTTTAAAGAGGGGACTGAGGGAATGGGATGTGGGAAGTGAAAAGCAGGAGTGGGGGTGACATGTAAGGGGCAAGGTGCAAATTCTCGTCAAGGCTCCTTCTGGCTTCTGTTCTTGTCCTTGATGTTATCTTAGGGTCCTGCAGGACTTTGATTTGCTTCAAGGTGGAATCAGCATAGCTTTACTGATATCTTCTTTGGGTTCTCTGGGTCTGGAAAGTACATGTCTCATGGCAAGTCTGCAGCTCCAGGCTGACTGAAAAACCACTTCACATTTATGTAAATAATGGCATCTTGCCCTGTAACCAAGGTTCAAAATATCAAATAACCATGGGAAAAGAGGGAATTCAGAGAAATGCATGCTAAGAAAAAAAACGTGTTCTTTTCCCCTATAGCCCATGTCATTTTAGGTCCAAACGTGGCTTCAGTCCTGCTCACTCCAATGCTGCTACAGGTATGGCAGAAACATGTGGAGAGGCTAAGAGCACAGGCTTGTAAATCAGAGCAAGCGCTTTTCAGTCTCCACCTCTATCACTTCCCAGCTGCACAAAATTGGGCAAGGAATTCAGCTTCTCTAAGCCCCGATGATCTGTATAACGGGGCTAATACTAGCTGCCTAGTAGTTTGTTGTGAAGATTAAATGAGATAGCATTTAAAGGGCACAAGATATGATGGAGTAAAAGCTCACTCAATGGTGGCTTTTTATAGGTAAAAGAGCCTTAGTCTCACCCCATGAATAGGCTCAAGAGATTCCTCGATCCTCAGTGGGCCCTAGACAGAGGGTCCATACCTGTTAGACCCTCTGCATGAACCTGCACCCTTCTTCCTCTTCCCGGGTTAGGATGGGTCTTATTGTTTCTCAACTACTCAGCTCCAGCATTTCTCTCTCTGAAACTTTCCCTGACCTCACTAGGCTGAGCCAAATGTGCCTCCCGTAGACTTCCCAGTTTGCCTTATATACCACATTGTTTTGAAATTATCTGTTCATGTGTTTTTCTCTCCTGTAAGGTGGCAAACTCCAGGAGGAAAGGGACTGCATGTTTTCTCTTTGTATTTCAACATCACTCACGGTATGCTGTGTGAAAGCCCCAATCTGAGCAGAACTGAATTTGGAGTCCACATTTGTCCCTTTCTATAGGTCAGGGAACGAGGGAGGGACAGTGACATCAACTGCACCTTTAAAAAAGCAGGAACCCAAAGGAGAGCACACGCTATCCCTGCAAACCCCTGCCTGAGCGGCAGCGCCTGTAGGGGCTTTTGGCAGATCTAAGCCATTAGTGGGAAGAGGAAAAAATAGGAGAAGAGAAAAAGGAGGAAAAGTAGAAGTGTAGTGGATCCATTGTATCTTTGCTTGATTGATCAAAAAAAACCCCATTGCTTGATTGAGTGTGACAGTGGGAGAAGAGTATTAGGAGATGATAACCAAGTGATATCTTACAGACTCACACCCACCCCTGTAAGAAACGTCTCTCCCTGCAATGCAGCAGATAAATTCCAGTGAAGTTCCAATTAGTGGGAGGCAAGAGAGTGTGGGGACTAAGGACTCCCTGCCTGGAGTCTGATTGTCTGGCTTGGGATCTCAGTTCCACCAAATGGCCACTCAGGTGGCTCGTTAAAACTCTATTTTCTGATTCATACAATGTGGATAATAACAATGTCTATATTGTTGTGGCAAGAATCAGTGTAGAAGCAGTTGCCAGAGGGTTTGATACGTAATAAATGCTCAATAAATTATGTCAATTATATAAGCGTTGGTAGTTTTTTCTGAATATCCTGAACCTGACTCTGGAGTCTCAGAGGGTGGAATGGGAGGGTTGGAGGAATGAGATTCCTATCCTTGGACATAGGATAATATGGCCTAGAAAAGATTTACTCCTCGACCAGTTTATGTCCATTAAGACACTCAAAACATTTTTATTGTGGATCTGAGGGATGTAGCCACATGGAGAGAAAATAACAACAGTGGAAAGAGTGACCCTGGAGTCATGACTCCTGAGTTCTGGTCTAAATCCCACCACTGCTCTCTTTTCTGACCTTGGGCAAGTTCTGTAAGCTCTCTGGGTCCTGCTCACTCATCTGTCAAATAAAGGAATTGGTCTGAAAGCTCTTTTTTTTTTGGCTACAACAATCATTGATTCTAATATAGAGCCAAACTGAGTTGAAAGTTTTTTTTCTTTTTGACGACTACTTGCTACCCTACCCAGTCTGCTGGGGGCTATAAATTGATTAATAGGGAAAACAAACCTTACCAGACAGGCTCTTTGTAAAGGGACTTGATGGTAGAAAAAACACAAGCTACATCTAGCATTCTGTTTAAGTAGTTCAGTTTAAGAACCCAAAGATGGCTGGGGCAGAGGTAGGGTGGGAGTGGACATGAGAAATACACAGCTTGCTCAGAAGGCAGGGCATGATCAAGCACGTACAGATGGGGGTCCTCTTCTGAAATGTGAGTAGAGACTGACCAAGGCAGGGATTTCCATCTCAGGGAAGAGAGAACCAAGAACAAACCACATGACTGGTTACATATAACTGGAGTGTTGTCTGATGGAGGAAGGTGGAGAGCTGTCTGACAGAGGAGGATGTAGCCTCCTGTGGCACTCCAGGGGACAAACTGTGACCACAAGGGTAGACTTCGGATTTCAGTGCAATGTTAAAGAAAACCCATCCTTTCCATTAATGCAGGGGTTGGGAAGCATTTCTATGAAGGGACAGATAGTAGATATTCTAGGCTTTGTGGGTCATACAGCCCTAGTCACAGTTACTCAACTCTGCCATAGACAATGCGTAATAAGCATGGCTGTGTGCCAACAAAACATTATTTACAAAAGCAGATGGCACGCCAGGTTTGGCCCGCCAGGTTTGGCCCGCAGGTCATAGTTTGCAGGCTCCTGTGCTACAGCAGCACCTGTAAGGTGGTGACTGTGTGACATGAGAGTACATGTCCCCTCTGTCATCTTCATCACAGGAAAGACTGTGTTCCAGTAGACGATGGAAGACCATCCCTTAATGGAACCAGCTTGTACATCCACGCCCTGGGGTGGGTTCTGATTAGCTGGCCTGTGGGGTCCCTTTTAACTCTAAATCTCACAATGTTATGAGGACAAAGGAGATACCATGGGGTCTGTAAGTATCCATGAGGCGGCAGAAGGTCTTGGAAGAAGATGAAGACTTGGAGGGGGGGCTCATAAGACACACTCCAGAATTAGCCTGGGGCCGCTGCAGTCTTGTTTGACACTTTTTCACTTAGATCTGTCTTTCTTTGGAGAAACATTGCCTGGGAAGGATTTTCTGATTTTTCAATGTTAGCAGATTTGAAGGGTATCTCATGAAATGGTCAGTTACCAATCTAGCAGGTGGGAAAAATTCCTTTCTTCTTTCTTCTGATGTGTTGATTCCCCCCTTACCCCACCCCCCACCACACACCACTCACTAGTTGCGTTTAACATTTTCAAGTAGACTAGCCAAATACTAAACAGGCATCCAATAATCCAAAAGAAGCACTGCCTGCATAGACGGCTGTATCTCTCTCACCCCCAGAGCCTCCTCATCATGGTTTGGTTCCCCAGAACACCATATCCTTTCTGGGTTTCCTTCATAATCTGTTCAGCCTTCCTCAAAAATATAGCAGAATTCAGAAGCATGAGAAGGGATTGGGCTGCTGGAGGGAATGCAAAGTGACACACACCCAGGCTGCAGTCCTCTGACCCTGTGCTGCCAAGCATACCTACACTTGGGACCCTTTAACAGGTCCTTGACAAATCAGGTCTTCATAAAATTCAGCTCAAGTGAGCCTCAGGATTCTAGGTCTTTCCCTGGCCATTCTCTCCAGTAAAGAGTCAGCTAAGGCACCCTAGCAGACCTGCACTGAGTTATCTTCCAGTCTTGTGGCATGGCTGACTGTAGATGTCTAAGGCCTGGCCTGGGGGACACTGATATTTCTGTGATTTTAGTATCTGCTACATTTCAGAGCAGAAATATGATGGGAGTGGGGGTCAGACCATTTGTGTTCAAGTCCTGGCTCAGTCACTTAGCAGATACAGAGCTGTGGACACGTCTCAGCCCTGTGAGATTTAGGGTTGCTGTTTGTGAAATAGAGATTTAAAATAAAATAAAGCCATTCCAAGTACAATTGATTCTTATTATTCATGGTAGTTATGTTCTATACAGACGTTGCAAACACTGAATTAGTTGAGTACTGAACCCTTGCTCCTAGGGGAAACACAGGGCTAGGTTCCTGCAAGCCTCTGGTCACAACAGTTTAATTACTCTATCGATACATAATCTTGTTTCATGTGTGTTTCTGTTTAGACATCTTAGTATATATTGTTGATTTATTAACATTGAACTCACAGCCAACAGCGCAGTAACTCATGCCTGAACAGAGCTCGTCTACCACACATATTTTCTGTGTAAGGCACATTGTAGCCTTCTTGCCTTGCAGCACTTTGGCACTCCATGTGGGAGCTATTTCAAACCAAGGAATCTCCAACAAAAAGCACAAAAATGTGAAAAAAGAAAAAGACTGCATGAAGGGCATTGGCTCACAGCAAGAGAGCTGAAACAAAAAGGCTGAGCATCCCTTCTTCCATCTCGGCTGGGAGTGTACGCAAACATTTTTCCCCACTGCGTGTGTCTGTGAATGACCACATAAGTATTGCAAGAATTGATTCTGGGGTTCCACATAAATTTCAGTGAGGTTTACAAATACTGAATCTGAATAATAAGGATCAACTGTACTTCAAAGGGTCATTGTGAGGCTCTACTGTGAAAATGTCCAATCTCCTCCAAGATCTACCCCTGCCTCTTTCCACCCCTTTTTGCTGCTGTTCCTGACACATGCCCCTTTTCCAGCCATCCTTGCTGCACAAATACTGAATCTGAATAATAAGGATCAACTGTACTTTAAAGGGTCATTGTGAGGCTCTACTGTGAAAATGTCCAATCTCCTCCAAGATCTACCCCTGCTTCTTTCCACCCCTTTTTGCTGCTGTTCCTGACACATGCCCCTTTTCCAGCCATCCTTGCTGCTCTCTGATCAGAGAATGCTATTTCTTGCCTCTGTACCATTGCACACACTGAGTTTTCTGCCTAAAATGTCCTTTTCATCCTCACAAAGGTAAGCTATTCTTCTTCTGAAGAGATACCAATAAGTAGGTGTCTTAGTCCATTTGGGCTGCTGTACAGAATACCATAGACCAGATGGCTTATAAACAACGGAAATTTATTTTTCACAGTTCTGGATGCTAGAAAACCTAGATCCAATTGCCAGCGGATTTGGTGTCTGATGAGGGCCTGCTTCCTGGTTCTTAGCATCTTTTCACTGTGTCCTCCCCTGGTGGAAGGGACAAATGAGCTCTCTGGGCTCTATTTATAAGGGCACTGACCCATTCATGAAGGCTCTACTCTCATGACCTACTCACTTTCCAAATGCCCCACCTCCAAATATCCTAATACCATCACCTTGGGGGTTAGGATTTCAACATATAAATTTGGGTGGGGGTGACAAACATTCAAATTGTAACAATGGTAAACTGGGTCTCCCACATAATCTTTATATTTGACTCAGAAGAAAAGTGTTTGATTTTTAAAATTTATTTTTCAAACACACATAAGTCATGGGACAAACAAAAATTCCTTTGTTAATTCCATTAAGGAGCTGTTTCTCTTGTTTCTCCTAATCATCAGCTCTTGAGGACACTCAGTCCCTGGTGAGTGCTCTCAGCATCAGGACTTGGGGGAAAATTCCTGCTCCATTTTTCCAGGCTTTTATACACAAGATTTTGTGCCTCAGCTTTCATCAGAGGAGATGCTTCAGAATGGCGAGTTTGGAACAACCACCACCAAATTAACATCAGAAGTTAAAGCCAACCCTTCATATCTCTGAGTGATAAGTCCAGCCCTCAGCCTTGGTCACTCTGGGTCAGAGCTGGACTTAACCAGAACACAGGGAGCCCTGTGAGTCTGGCCCTCGGGTAATCATCACTGAGCTGCTTGGCTGGATGTCACTGCCAGCTAGGTCTGGGCTCCCATCTGTTTTCCCGACCCCTTGGACTTCTCATTCCACGCCCACCTTGTTTCTTGTGTGCCTGTTTGTTTCTGGGGCTTGCTTCCATGTTTGTTCCTTTGCCACTCCAGCCAGCTAATTTCCAGCTGCTTCTGGCTTCCCTCACCTGCATGAAATGTCTTTCCTCCACCGCCTGCCCAGGCTTTGACAGAGCCATCTGACTCCAAGAAAAGGTGGCACTGGGTAGCGGAAAGAATACCAGGCTGAGAGTTAAGCAGGCATGGGTTTTGGTTCTGTGCCTGTATCTCATTATCTGTGTGTTCTTGTGCAAGTCCTTTATTTTCTGTGCCCCATTTTCCCCAAATGAAGGGACTGGAGAGATTGCTAAAGGCTTTCCAGCAGTCACATCCTATGGTGCTATGAATCTTTGGAAGAGAGATGACAGGATGTACCTGATTAATCCACAGGTAATAAACTACCTTTGACTGGCTCCAGGGCTAATGGAAAATCTGCTCTGTGACTGTTTGGCTGAAAAAGTTCAGGATCTACATTTCCCAGTCTTGGTGGTGACAACACCCAAGTGAGTGCTGTCAACAAAAATGAAAATTAGGCAAAAGTGATGACAATACGTAGGAGACATTATTTGGCTTTCAAAGTAATCTCACGTTTATTCATTACTCATCTTTTGGAGAAGAAAAGCCTGCCAGGGTATCAGAGAAAGCCTTACTACTCAGCTTCCAAATGCTGCCTGCTGGTTCAGAAATTACTCAGAAAGAAAACTCAAGCAACCAAATACCCATGAATCAAGGGAAGAGAATATTTATTGATTTGGTGGCATTTGTAATTTAAAATAAAATACATAGGGTGATAATAATGATGATGATGGAGATGGTGGTGGTGGTGATGCTAATGGTAATGATAACAAT
>NW_007729663.1:15286-34586 GCF_000696425.1 Galeopterus variegatus
CACACATAAGTCATGGGACAAACAAAAATTCCTTTGTTAATTCCATTAAGGAGCTGTTTCTCTTGTTTCTCCTAATCATCAGCTCTTGAGGACACTCAGTCCCTGGTGAGTGCTCTCAGCATCAGGACTTGGGGGAAAATTCCTGCTCCATTTTTCCAGGCTTTTATACACAAGATTTTGTGCCTCAGCTTTCATCAGAGGAGATGCTTCAGAATGGCGAGTTTGGAACAACCACCACCAAATTAACATCAGAAGTTAAAGCCAACCCTTCATATCTCTGAGTGATAAGTCCAGCCCTCAGCCTTGGTCACTCTGGGTCAGAGCTGGACTTAACCAGAACACAGGGAGCCCTGTGAGTCTGGCCCTCGGGTAATCATCACTGAGCTGCTTGGCTGGATGTCACTGCCAGCTAGGTCTGGGCTCCCATCTGTTTTCCCGACCCCTTGGACTTCTCATTCCACGCCCACCTTGTTTCTTGTGTGCCTGTTTGTTTCTGGGGCTTGCTTCCATGTTTGTTCCTTTGCCACTCCAGCCAGCTAATTTCCAGCTGCTTCTGGCTTCCCTCACCTGCATGAAATGTCTTTCCTCCACCGCCTGCCCAGGCTTTGACAGAGCCATCTGACTCCAAGAAAAGGTGGCACTGGGTAGCGGAAAGAATACCAGGCTGAGAGTTAAGCAGGCATGGGTTTTGGTTCTGTGCCTGTATCTCATTATCTGTGTGTTCTTGTGCAAGTCCTTTATTTTCTGTGCCCCATTTTCCCCAAATGAAGGGACTGGAGAGATTGCTAAAGGCTTTCCAGCAGTCACATCCTATGGTGCTATGAATCTTTGGAAGAGAGATGACAGGATGTACCTGATTAATCCACAGGTAATAAACTACCTTTGACTGGCTCCAGGGCTAATGGAAAATCTGCTCTGTGACTGTTTGGCTGAAAAAGTTCAGGATCTACATTTCCCAGTCTTGGTGGTGACAACACCCAAGTGAGTGCTGTCAACAAAAATGAAAATTAGGCAAAAGTGATGACAATACGTAGGAGACATTATTTGGCTTTCAAAGTAATCTCACGTTTATTCATTACTCATCTTTTGGAGAAGAAAAGCCTGCCAGGGTATCAGAGAAAGCCTTACTACTCAGCTTCCAAATGCTGCCTGCTGGTTCAGAAATTACTCAGAAAGAAAACTCAAGCAACCAAATACCCATGAATCAAGGGAAGAGAATATTTATTGATTTGGTGGCATTTGTAATTTAAAATAAAATACATAGGGTGATAATAATGATGATGATGGAGATGGTGGTGGTGGTGATGCTAATGGTAATGATAACAATAGCTAGGGCACACTGAGCATGTATTACATACTAGGACCTGTGCCAAGTCTGTATACGTACTCATTTAATCCTCAGAGTCACATCCAAGGCCACACTAATGCATAAACAATAACAATGTAGAAACAACAAACCCAGATGTGCTTAGGGGACAATGGTGATGTTAGTAAACGTAGTATTTTACATTTACTTCCAGTCTAGCCATTGCTCTTTTATGATACCCTTTCTGTTCTAACTTTGTTGACAACCCTAAGAAGTGAAAAGGTGCATATATCTCATCTCGTAGATAAGAAATTGAGACTCACAAAGGTGAAGCAAGAGGCCAACAAACACCTAAGAAAGAACTAACGAAGATCTCTTCAGGGGGATTGCACAGGGACTTGAGAAGGACAATCCCATCATCGTAGTTGGTACAACACGAAAGAAACAGACTATTGACTCTCATGCAGCGAAAGCTTAATCGCATGCCCTTTGGCTATGTTGAAACCTGATTTGGAAATATTTAAGACTGAAAAATTACCAAGCTACTTTAAAAAGAAAGCTGCTCACTTTCCCCTCCATAGTCCTGGGCTTTTTTTCTGTCCCGTAGGACTCTGGCCCTGCCACCCCAGAGCTCGTACCTTGGCTCTGCTGAGGGAGGTTTGCTATTGTCTGCCCCTCTGTGATGACTGCTTTTTCTGCTCTTTTTCTTTGAAATCACTGACCTCTGAACATCTAGGTCTGCCTCATCTCCAGTTGGTGCTACCTTGTCTGCAGCCAGCCCTGAGCCCAGCTCTGTGCGGGGTGGAGGAACAGACCGGGGAGGAGTCCAAGACCTGGGCCCTTCCCCTGTTCGCAGGCTGCTCTCATTTCCCCCAAGGTCAGCCAAAGGCTTAGGCAAGAATAAAAGATCATCTCAGTGCTCTCTCTTCCAGTTTCCACATTCAAAAACTTTATGAAACTCACCCTTTTAATCTTTCTTCACATTTCTGCCTGTCTCAGCTTGGTACCATGTGCCCTTCTGAGTAACTTTGTTCTTATTTCATCTTTTAGGTCATTCACAAGGATGTTAATCATTTAGAAGGATGGGAGTTTTCCCTACCTGGAGAATGCTTTTTCCTGAACTCATTGAAAGTCTCTTTGATTTGCCCAAGAACTAAGAAAATAAGTAACATATTTATAAGCTCTGGGTGTTATATCAAATTCCCACATTGTGGAGAGGCCTGCTGGGTGCTCCCATTGGCAGAGTAGGAGGTTGCTTATGTAGTGTGTTTTAAAGTTTGCTAGAAAACGCTTCCCGCCTCTAACGGTATTGCCTTGGATCCCGTCATTACAGATACGGCTTAGTGTTAAGTATTGCCATCTATGCTCGTGTGAGAGGGGTGAGAACCTCTTTTAGAGTCAGAATATTCCTGGGGTGGTGATTGGTTAGAGCCTGGGTAGAGTTTTCCCAGGGTAGCAGATGATATTTAGTATCCCACCCATGCATGTCTCCAGGGTTCTTACTGCTACTGCAAATAACCCAAATCTCAGTACTGGGGCTTTTGGGGGGATGAGGGGGACATGCCTGTGTGCAAGGCAAGCCAGAGTGCTGCAGAATTAGTGCCCCACACAAGCAGCCCTGCCCCAAGGACAGACAGGATTTAGTGAATACATACCCCAGCCTCCTGTCCCCTCCTTGGGATAATTCTGACATGTGTTCTATACCGTCTCCCTGACTTCCTTAAGGATTAAGCTCCAGTTTCCCACTATGGTATCTGGCTTGATGACACACTGTTATTGGCTCCCTTTCCTGCTGTGTCACTCCCATCCCCTCCTAGTGTCTCCTGAAATCACCTCCCAAATATACTACTTGCAGTTGAGTTCTGGTCTCAGGGCTGCTTCTGGGGAGATGCAAACTGGGACACCAGGTAACAGTAAAACTGAAGATAGGCACAGTCCACGAGGCACGAGAACCCAGGCTTTGACATCTAGCTCCACCATCTTGAGTCTGGTTTTCAATGTCATGGCAAGTGAGCTGCTATCCCTCCAGGTATTAATTAGGTCCACATTTCAGGCAGGAAAATGGGGACAATACCAAAAACAAAGACAAAGGCCAAAACCTTCTCCAGAAGAGATTTTGCCAGTTCAAATAGGAAGGGACGCCTCCTCCAAGAAGTTCTGCCTACACTTCTTTTACCAGAATTATGTTACCCCCATCCCAACTACAGTGGATACTGGGAAATTGAACAGTTTTAGCTCAGCACATTACCCTGCCAAACAAAGCTGGAACTCTCACTGTAAAATAGAAAGAGAAGGGGCACTGGGTAGGCAAGTAGCAGTATCTGCCACAGAAGTTAATGCCTTATAATGTGTAGTTAACACCTGAGTATGGGATCCATCTCCTTAAATATCTGACCAGAAGCACTGGCATCACCTGGTTAGAAATGCAGGATTTCAGGTTACCCCCAGACCTGCTGAATTAGAATCTGCTTTTTAACAAGACCCCTTTGCCCGCAGATGATTTGCATGCACATTTCAGAAGTATTGTCTTGGCTCACTTTCCTTAATGTCAAGATAAACAAGGGAATCCCCGGTTCTTGCTTTCCTTTCTCAGGTTACCCCCAGACCTGCTGAATTAGAATCTGCTTTTTAACAAGACCCCTTTGCCCGCAGGTGATTTGCATGCACATTTCAGAAGTATTGTCTTGGCTCACTTTCCTTAATGTCAAGATAAACAAGGGAATCCCCGGTTCTTGCTTTCCCTTCCGTGGCCTTTCCCAGTGTCTTGTCAGTGGTAAAATTCTGCTGAATGAGGAGATACATCATGTCAATCCAGGGTTGGGGGAGAAGCTTCCTTTCTAGTCCCTCATAATCAAAGTGATCTCCTCTCTTTTGGACACCCCACCCCTCAGCCAATGCCATTTGCATCTCTCTTTTCTGCGTCATCCTCAGTTTTGAACTGCTGTCTTTGTTCTCTTGGACCAAAATGTCTAGAATCTTATTCATATCAGCATCAACCCTATCCCATTCCCTCCCAATACCCCAGCTGGGTGCTTTGCTGGGTGAAATTGAGCTGAAATAAACCTCACTCTTCTTCTGTGATAATTCCACCTTTGCTTTTTGGTTTTTTCCCTTTGTTTTGGTTGTTCTTCCTTTGTTCCTTTTCTCAAAATAAAAAAGCAACTCCCAGAACTAACAGGGTAGTCTTTCTGAAATTTTCTAGCATTGTTTTAAATGGTTATGGTATTGAATAAATAGAAAAGTGTAGTGCAGAGATTTCAAACATTTTCTGGCAGCAGGATTCTTTCTGCAGACATAGAAACTTAGTGTGTGCCCAGACGAGAGAGAAGCTGCTGCGCTTTAATGAAGTGGTGTGGGGCCTGGACCCCAAGCCGTTGGCCTCCTCTTCAGTGCCCCTCTCAACCCTCATAGTCTTTAAATGTTTCTGACCATAGTCCACTTGGGTAAGACAGAAGACTCCGTGGTCGACCAGTACCCTCTTTCAGTGATTGATAGGAGTTGCTGGGAATAGAAGAGAATTGGAGAAGATAAAAATGAATAAGTTGTTGTAAATTTGTTGCTATAAAGAAGTGCATATTGCATATTATTTGCACTGAAAAGAAGAAAATGAACAAGAAAACAGGAATCTATATATGCTAAAACAGTGCCCTGGGATCTTAAAATAACCCAGTAATTTTATTACACTTTCTTTGATAAAAGGTTCAAATTATTCATATAGCACAGCTTCACAGGCAGCACCTAACATATTAAGCATCCTTATAAAAGCAAATTAGCACAGGGATATAGATGATTAATATTAAACTTTCATTATTGGAAAATTATAGGCCCAACATACTGTTGATACAACTGTAGATCACTACACACCATAGGGCTAACCGAATAATTAATAATGNATACTGTTGATACAACTGTAGATCACTACACACCATAGGGCTAACCGAATAATTAATAATGTTCTAAATTGATAACAATGACACTAAGTGAGCAGCAATTTATATTTTAAAATTTTGGAAACCTCACCAGCCCACAATAGTTGTGGGAAGTTTGTTCTGATAAGAAATCATGTGAAGAATTATTTGCAGTATAATAAGTGCGACTCTTAGTAGCGCTGAGAACCCGCTGACAAGAAAGCTGGTTCCGCGAAGTCGCTGGAGTACAACTACCTGCAAGGCCCTTTGTGCACGGTGGGGCAGTGGGGCACAGCCAGGCTCCAGAGGTGGCCTCACTTCTTAGTGGATCCTGAATGAGACTCCTCCGCAAACTCTAAAAATGAACTATTTTTAGCTTATGAATGCCAACGTTTAATAACCTGGTGTGCACGGTGGGGCAGTGGGGCACAGCCAGGCTCCAGAGGTGGCCTCACTTCTTAGTGGATTCTGAATGAGACTCCTCCGCAAACTCTAAAAATGAACTATTTTTAGCTTATGAATGCCAACGTTTAATAACCTGTATACCTCAGACTGAGCTGGTACTAAGTAGACAGTTGTCCCATGTCAAAATGAAAGTCTGCAGTCATCCCTGAAAGAAAGCGAGACCTCTTGCCTTCACCTGGCTTTGAAAATGACTGCTGTAAAGAAGGTGGAGAGACAGTCTGGAAAAATGCTTTGCTCCCCTCAAAGGAGCCTCCTTCCTTCTGTTGTGCTGCTGGCGGTGGAAGCTGAGCTCACCAGATGGGTCCCCCACTGGGCCAGGAGTGCATTCGTCTCTCTGCACACTCACCTTGATGTGGTGTGTGACTTGCAGGGAAGTAACCAGGTGCTGCTGTGGGTTCATTAGCTGAGTCCCCAAAGGCCGGTCGGCATGTCAGTAGGACGCTTCTGAGTGAGGTTCTTTAATGGGCCGAGCCGCTGTACTCTTTTGCTTAAAGACCAATTTAAGCACTTCTGCCACTTCACACCACCCTTGCCTCCCACCACAGGAGGCTGCCTGTGGATCTGCTCAGCATTATAGGGCTGCTTTCCAAAGTGGATCTGACTGCACGTCAGCAGTAGACAATTTGTAAACATGGTTGTTTGTCTCCCGCAGTGCTTGTCCTTACCTGTGGCTGCAATTCAGGTGGGCTTGCAGGTGAGACCTGCTCAGCATTGTCAGGCTATAGGGGAGTGGAAGAAGGAGAAACAGGGCAGACAGGGATACAGGGCAACCAACCATCTCTCACAAAAGTGGGAGCTAGCATGCCAGACATCAGTGGAACCAGGGGTGCAGCAGATGTTGTCTTGGTTCCTGTTAGCCTTAATACCTGAGGCGGTTCAGGCACAGGTATGCATGTCTAAAGACTGGTTTCTCTAAAGAAGGTTCCAAGGTTACATCACTAGTTCCAGGTTTCACAAACACATCTTATCTACTTTCTTTAGAATATTCACTAGAATCAGGGATGGTTTGGATGTGTGCCTACCTTCCCATAAATGTATGGGCATCTTTGGAGATTCTGAGTGAAGATAGTTTAGAAATTGTGCTTTTCCCCTCTAGGGTAGCCACAGCACACTAAATTAGTTCTAGGGACAGTCTGATGACTTAACTTGGAGCTGGAAGAGTTGAGGCAGAAGGGTCAGGCTTTCTAGGTCCTGTAGCAGTTCCTGAAGCACCAATGGTATAGGAGGGCAGTGCTTCTCAAATGTTGGGGTACATAAACATCAGCAGTTCTTGGGGAGTCCAGGATGCTAAAGTTTTATTAAAGCACCTCCAGCTACTCTTATAACCATTGGAAAACACTGCTGTGAAGTGAGGCTTTACAGCCTGAACAGGGGCAGCATTAGCTGGTGTGGGTCAGGATAGAGTGTGTGAAATGATTCAGCTCATCTCTGCATAGTGAATCAGAGATAGGCAAGGACTTAGTGGGGTTTAGGAGAGAAAAAGGGCTCAGATGGAGCAATGGCATGTGAATAGCTTTGGGTTTGAAGATTCTGCAGGCGCTGTCTCCTTTCCTTAATGTTCCTTGAAAACTAGTCAGGCCCCAAATTCAGCTTCTCCCTCAGTAGTCCTAAACTGCAATTTGTGTAGTGCTTACATTTTGGTAATCCTCTTTAGAGAAAAATGTTTAAAAATACTTTATCTTGGTCCTTAGGCCAGGGTTTACCACCAATTCCAGACAACAAATTCAGTCCTCCAGTTTGAGACGTACGTGCATATTGTCTGACAGGTGCAGTGTGGAGACCATGAAGATTGATTGGGGGATCTGAATTTTTGATGGGAGCACAGAGTTTAGAAATGTAAGAGTTGTAATTCAATAAAAAGGTACATTCCTCAAGGCAAATTCCAGCATCAGGCTTAATGATGAGATATTAGAACCATTCCCATAAAGTCAGGACCAACATAAGATTCTATGTTACCTTCACTTTGGTTTGACTTTTGTTTTGCAGGAGCTACACAATGAAATTCGAAAAGAGAAGGAAAGGAGGTATAAAAATCATAAAGGAATAAGCAAAATTATCATTGTTTGCAGGTGATATAGTTGTATACTTTGAAAATCCAAGAAGATCAACAGAAAAACTATTACAAGCAATAAACATATTCAGTAGGAAGGCTGGATACAAAATGAACATATGAAAATAAATTGCATCTCAATATATAATACCAAAAACCAATTAGAAAATATATTTGAAAGAAAAAATGCCATTATATGATAGCAAAAGAAACAGTAAAAATAAACTTTACAAGAAATACGCAAGAATGATTTGAATAAATTACTAAATGTTATTTAAGAACATTGCAGAAAAGACTTCCTGTGTTCTTGGATAGAAAGACTCAACATTGTAAAAATGGCAGATGTCCCTATGTTAATTTGTAAATTTTAAGTGATCTCAATAAATAAAGCAACAGAATTTGTTAAAACTAATCGAGTCAGTTCTAGAATTCATATGAAAAAATAAAGGAGCAAGAATATACTGGTAAATTCTGAAAAAGACAAGTAATCCAAAGACTACCCCTTCTTACCTATTGTAAACTTATAATATTGTGAATGGTTGTGGGGCTGGGAAGGGTAGGCAGCTGGGTCCATGTAATAGAATGGGGAAACCAGAAAGAGATCCAAATACAGGAAAAATTGTTTTATGACATTGGCGGCATTTTTTATCAGCAGGGAAAAGATTTTTTTTTTTTTCTATTTGTTTTGCATCTGGCGAGTATGGGAATACAAACCCTTGACCTTGGTGTTACAAGGCTGTTCTCTAGCCAACAAGCCAGCCCCCAGGAAAATATTTTTTTTTAATGAAGCAAATAGTGTTAGGATGATGAGTCCCATTTAGGAAGAAAATAAAAGGATAAAGTTGAATTCTATTCTAACTCTTTACTAGAAAAATTCAAATAGTTTATAAATTAAAAATCCATAAAGTACTAGAAGAAAAATATAGTATGTTTAAAAATATCACGCATGTGTGTGTAGCTTAGACATAACCCATAAGCTATAAAAGAAATTATTAATTTGACAGTTGCAAAATAGTAAGATAAAGTAATCAAATAGCTAAAGATAGAAAGGTTCTAATTTCCTTAACAAATGAAGACATCCTACTAATCGATAAGAAAGAACCAAAAAATCCAAAAGAAATGGACAAAGTGCATAAACAGAGACTTTCCAGAAAAGATACAAAAGACTTTTCAAAGTAGGGAAATATGCTTGGCTTACTCATAATGGGAGAAATAGAACTTAAAAGTACAATGGGATACCATATTTATAACTATCAGATTTTAATGATCAAAAATTTGACAACACACTTGTGATGGCGATGATGTGAGGAAACAGTTGCTCTTTATGATTGTGGGTATAAAAATGGATATGTTGTCTATGAAAGGCAATTTGACAGTACCTGTTTTAACTGCCCACGCCCTTTGACCCAGCAATTCCACTACTAGGAATTTACCATAGGGATATCCTTGTATTTCTCCAAAATGCAGAGCACACAAGGTTATTCTGTGCGACTACTTGTTATATAATAGTAATAATGACAGCCATGGTTTTTTTAAAAAACCTAAATTCTATCAGTAGGAGCTGATTGAATATATGTGGAACAACCATAAAAGAAAGTCAAATACAGTCACTTAAAAACACCAAAGCTATTTTAAAGGTGCTGAGCTGAAATAATCTAAGATAAATGGTTATATTTTTAAAAGAGTATGTATGGCATGCTACCAATCGTGAGTGTCTGTTTTAAGATCTGTACCAACAGATCTCAAACAGTTTGGTCTCAGGAAGCCTTTACACTCTTAAAAATCATTGAGGACCCCAAAGAGATTGTCTTAGAAAATTTGAGAAAGCCCAAGAATACACAAGCACACATTCTATTAGCTGTCAAAGTGATGATGTCATCACATGCCATTTAGCCTCTGGAGAACTCCACCGTACACCTGTGAGAGAATAAAACTGAAGCAGGTAAATGATGTTTTGGTGTTATTATAAAAGTGGTTTTGACCTTATGGACTCCTTGAAAGGGTCTTGAGGATCCCCGGGTCCATGGATCATATGTTGAGAACAGCTGTCCTATATGTATGTGATTATATATGCATGAAAGAGTTCTGCACGAATGCCCCAGAATAGGTAACAATTATTGCCTCTGGAGAAATAAACTTGGAGAACCTGGAAACGCTGGTGAGAGAAAGATGTTCTTCTCACTGCATAACCTTTTGTAACTTTTCAATTCTATGCATGTGTTAGTGATTACATTTTATAAAAAGAAATAGGGACTTAAGGAAATAAATTGAAATGCAAACAGATTTATGAGCTATAGAATTAATCAGAGTCATGGACAAAGATTGATGTACATGAATATTGGTTACAGCATTATTTATAACAGAAAAGACTTGGAAACAACCCACAAGTCCAAAAATAGAGATTGGTTAAACAAATTATGGTACATCTACACATTGTAATTCTGTGCAGTCATTAAAAATCATAAATCTCTAGAATGTTCTGTGATATGGGAAAATGCTCATAATATAATGTTAAGTTAAAAAAATAGCTCAGAATATAACTTTCCATGAATCAAATTATATTAATTTAAAACAATACTGGAAGGTAATATACCCAAATCTTGAGTCATTAGTTTTGGGTGGTGAGAGAGTGGGTTATTTAAACTTCCTTTTAAATATATTTCTGAATTTAGAAATTTCCTACAATTACTATGTGTCACTTTTACAATCAGAAAGAAAATACCATAAAAGAGAAAAATTAAAGGATTCCTTCCCAGCGCTATAAGGAGATGGGTAACTTCTGCTGCAGGTGCTGAGGGAACAGTGAAATGTTTTTGAGGGGGTATCCTGCCTCTGGCTGTAGCCTGTAGTGATGAGTACTGTCTTGGTGGGTGTTTGTGCACACATGGCACTAGCTCTGGTGGATTGGATTGCAATGGCATGGCTTGGTTGGGGAAACAGGTAAAAGGGAAGATAGAGGAACCTGGTGAACTGGAAGTGGTGGATATTCCTTATCTATCACTGGAAAACAAATTAATCCAAGACTTAGCAACCCCAAATACCAATAAACATTTATTATCTCACAGGTTATGAGAGTCAAGAATTTGAGCTAGCTATGTGGTTCTGGCTCAGGGTGTCTTACAAGGGTACAGTCAAGCTACAGGCATCTGAAGGCTTGACCAGGGCTGGAGGATTCATTTCCAAGGTGGCTTATTCACAAGCCTGGCAGGTTAGGGCTGACTATTGGCAGGAGTCCTTTGTTCCTGGCCACATGGACCTCTCCAAACCATGGGCCATACTGAGGCTGCTAAGCTACCAGGAGCAATCAGGTAGAGTTTGGGATTTGGAAAAGAAAAGGAGGTAAAGAGGATATTTTTTCCTCCTAAAACTAGATGGCTCTCCCTCTCTGTAAGACGACTCTCCCATAAACTGGGGGCCCAAGTATTGGCCACGGGTATTACAACCTTGCATCCTGGATGCTTTGGAGCAACGATGATGTAACTTTATTCCTATAAAGCCTTGAAATATCTGTAAAATATGACACTGTAGTACTCAAGCTAATTCTCCCAAATTACCTTGTATGCGGAAACTTGCTGTATACAGAAGTCATATCAGAGTACATGTCCAATTGGTGGCTCTAAAAATTCTAGGTCATTGTGGCCCTAAGATTCCCCAGTGCTGGCCAGATCCACTTGGGTACTCAGTTCACAATCAGCAAGGGGTAAGAGCAGAGGACTCTGGGGCTCTGGCACAATGGGAGGAACGAGGCTAGTCCTGCATATCAGAGTGGACAGGTGCTGGGGCTCAGATACCCACTAGGCTTACAGAACAGTGTCTAGGTAGAACCTTTGCAGAGATTCAGTGCCAGCAGGGACCAGGGAGAGGGAAAGGTAAGTCTCATTTTGTTTCAGTTTTATTTGCTAGGAGCAAAGTCCACCACAAATTTGCTCAGAAAGTGAGGTGATCATTGTAAGTTCAAGTTTTGGAGAGAAAAGCTGAGTGGGTCAACCTAGCCTGGGATTGGCTTCTCTGGGGTCCGGCGTTCACTTCTGATGTAATCAGCCATGGCGGTGTGCTGGGATTCGACAGTAATTAATGAAGAGTCCTTTGGCTGTGGATACAAATAGAAGAAGGGGAAAAGGGAGGAAGGATGGTCACATCTAGTCATATCCCTACGAGAGAACACTAGGATCTAGTGTACACACAGCTGGACTGCAAGGCACTGGCATCAGGGAAGCTGGTCAGTGGACAGCGGAAGAGTGCTGCCCAAAGGGCTTCCCTGTAAGAACAAGACTAAGAAAGCACTTTTAAAAATTAGGGACAAGGTGTGGCATGGTCACAGAGGCAAGACAAATAGGATTCACTTAATTTACTAGAAATTGAGTTCATGCCGAGCCACCTGATCTTAATCCCTCCTAAGTAAAACCAAGACTGATCTCTGAACCTGGATGGGGCTCGCTCAAAGGGGTTCAGTCATCCCAGGGTCTGGATGAGAAAGGAAGGCAGGCAGGACAACACAGATGTGAAATGAAGGATCAGATAAGGCCGGCCAGTGGGAACCATCTTGTATTTGATCATTAAGACCACTGGAGCAGATTAATTGGATGTGACCCATTGCTCAGAGATTGACTTGCCTACTGTCAGTCTGATTCATCATGTAGACATGATTAAGTTCTCAGACACCAAAGCCTTCTCCTTGATGCCACTAAAAGTCAGAGGCCAGAGCCCTAATTTGTCTTGGCTGAAAGTCAGAGAGAACTAAATGGAATGGATGCTACACGTTGGTTTGAAGCCCTTACAAAGGCTTTTCAAGAAGGCTATATTGGTAACCAAATTACCCAGAAAGTTTTCTTTCATCTTCCTCAGCCAAAAAGGATATTTAAAAAGGCATGAACACATTAGGATAGCAGCAGGTGATAGGACCAACACTTGCTAGGTCCTGTAACAGCTCCCCGCTTCTTCCCTAATGTACTGTGCTTTGGCAAACACAGGATTGCTGTGAGACACAGATCGCTTTTATCTCTCTTATTGTTTCCCCTCTCTTCTGTAGATGTGAGGTTGTTTATAGTTTCCAGAGGAGAGCTGTCACTCTTTGGTGCTTAGGAAAGGTTTTTTCTGCATCTTTGACACCTCTTACGTCATGCCCTTGGAGGGAAGAGAGCACTTGGAGCTCTCTCATTTTCCATGATGTTGTATGCACAGACTGGAAGCATGTCCAGGAGAGGCTGTGCTATCTGATGTGGGCTGGGCTCCCAGCTTCACAGTCGATCCCTGGGGAGTCAAGGTCATTTCTTCTCTGGGTAACTCTAGTCTTCTGGACCCTTCCTAGTCTAAGTAATCTAATACAACCTTGCAGATCTTCCCCTTCTTTTGGAGGCAGTAAGGCTGTTTTCTAGCTGTTTCTGGCTCTCCACCTTGAAGACCCTTTCATGATAGGGTGGGACCATGTGAATATTTCCAGCCAGAGTTGTGAGTGGACACGTGCCACTTCCAGGCTGGAGCAAGATCCTTCAAGTTCACAAGCATGGCTGTCCCATCAGCCTGGATCCCTAGATGACTATGATGATCAGAGTCCTTTGCTTGCCTGAAATGGACATGGACTATGTGAAGAATATATTTCATTGTTAAGTTACTAAGATTTGGGTTTTTGTTGTTGTTACTACACTATCACCTAGCTACACTGACAGATCCATTTTCTTTATGGGATTCAAATTGTATTATTATTTATTACACAAAACTGTTAAAAAGTCATTAATTCTGCCACCCCAATAAGTCTATTTTTCAATGTTTTCCTCCAGTATTTTGGGGGTTTTTTGTTTGTTTTTTTGTTTTGTAATTTTTGCTTAGTCGTAGCATAGGCATGGATTCAATTATGTATTCTGGGTATTTTTTCATTTAATTTTATCAAGGCTCCATGACAGTAGGAACCTAGACTGTTTTAGTCACCACAATATCCTTCCTGGGCACATCATGCAAAGTGAAGCACATAGTTGGTCCTTAATAAGTAATGATTAAATTATTATTTAATGACTTTTCTTTTAGCATGACAATTATTAGAAGACATCTTATGTATAACTGGTCAGCAATTGCAAGCTACAGATTTAGAGCTCATGTTTATCCAGTGGTAGCGTCATTTTTAAAAAGAAATCTTTGGGGTTTTTTTTTCCTCTGTTCAGTGTTAGGTCCAAGTTCTGTTCCTGGTTCTCCTGGATGCTCATAGTTTCCTTCTACTGTTTGTCAGCTCTGGTCCCCAATCTTGGATGAGGCCTTGTGACCACTTGAAGAATCTCACATAGAATTTTAGGTTTGTGTCTTAAAGACCATACCTGGTCCTTTTTTCTAATTTCCTGCATTAGCTCAGATAAATCAAGGATTTTTCCAAGATCACAGAGCCTCCGAGAAGCAAGGTTGTGATTAAAATCCAGTTTCCTGAATGTAAATTCTTGGTTCACTTGAATGTTTCTTCTGGGTCCTAATTGTTACTCTTGGCCCAGGGTAAGCTATTCTGGTTGTGGGTTTCTGAATGTCTTAGTGATAAGTATCTTCTAACATCTAGCTTCAGTTCTACTTATTGATTTCTCTCTTGCCCTTTTTCATCCATCTCCTTCTCCCCTCCATCTGCTCTCTCCTCCTTTTCTTCTGTTCTTATTGTCTCTTTCCCTCTCTCTTTCTCTCTCATGCGCTCATGCTTGGATACCTCAGACTTACTGATTCGTTGTCCAAGATCATTTCTAGGTCAATCCATTCATCCCAAGGCAGCCAAGAAGTCAAGGTCAGCCTGGTCACCACAGGTTCTATGGGCCTGATAGCCAGACACATCACTACCCTGTCCTTGTATTTTAAATTTTACCATAATTTCTTACTTCCTCTAGCGTAGCAAGTACCTATAATGTGTCAGGCTCTCAGGAGATCTCACATTTGCTATAATATTTAGTTAATTCTTACAACAACTTGGTCAGAAAGAGATTAGAATTCACTTCTAAACATGAGAAGTCAGGCCCAAAAGGTTGAAATTCTTGTCCATACCAGGAATACATTTTCAGTAGCTACATTAAAAAAGTAAAATTAATTTTAATAAGGTAAAATTAACTTTAATAATGTATTTTATTTAACCTAATATACCCCAAATACTTAAAACATGTAAGCAATATGAAAAATTCCTAATGAGAGATTTTGCATATTTTTTCATACTAAATATTTGAAATGTGGTGTGTATTTCCCCCCTTACAGCACATTTCAGTTTGTAATAGACACATTTCAACTGTTCGATATTTGTGTCCTCCCTTATCTGCGGTTTCACTTTCCATGGTTTCAGTTACCTTTGGTCAATTGTGGTCTGAAAATATTAAATGGAAAATTCCAGACATAAACAATTCATAAGTTTTAGACTGCACGCTGTTCTGAGTCAGTGTGATGAAATCTCATGCCATCCCGCTTCATTGCATCCAGGACGTGAATCATCCCTTTCTCCAGGGGATCCACACTGGGGATGATCTCCGTCCGCTAGTCACTTACCGCTCTCTGTTATCACGTCGACTGTATCAGTATCACTGTGCTTGTGTTCAAGTTATTTTACTTACTAATGGTCCCAAAGTGCAAGAGAGTGATGCTGGCATTCCTGATTGGTGGGAAGGAGGCAATCATACAAAGATTCTAAGGGAGAATGTTCTAAGCAAAGGAATATCAAGGGCAAAGGCCCTGAGATGAGAATAGATTTGCATGTCCAGGGGCCAGTAAGTTGGCTGGAACATAGTGAATGGAGGGTATAAAGGTTGAAGGGGTAACCAGGATCCAGATCATTTAGGGTTGCATAGGCCATGGTAAAAAGTTTGAATTTTGATTGCAATGAGAAGACACTGGACAGCTCAGTGAAGGCGTCTCATGCTCAGATTTATGATTTAGACCTGAGTTACCCAATACGGTAGCCATTAACCATATGTGGCTGCAATGGTCCCCCTTTATCCTTGGGGGATATGCTCTAAGACCCCCAATGGATGCCTGAAACTGCAGATAGTACCAAACCCAATTGCCATCAATCAGAACACGTTTCCATTCATGTCTTCCCCCCACAAATTAATGTCTTTTCCATCTCAACTAAACATTTATGACACTCTGTGGCTGTGACTTGCACTTTGTGGTATGACAGCAAAATTAGCATGAATTTCTTTTCTTTCTTTTCAATTTCACTGATAGAAGATTTGTTCTTAATTTAGATCCTAGAAACTTCAGGATATAAGTCATCATGTACTGCCTGGTCTTATTTTGTTTTTTCATAGCACTTATTATCTTAAATGACCTTATACGCTTGCATGTTTATTGTCTGTCCCCCACCATTAGAGTGTAAGCTTCTTGAGGAGAAGGACTCTATTTATCTTGTTTAAAGCAATATTTCTGGAACTTTGAACAGCATCCTGTATATATTTGGTGCTCAAGAAATATCTGTTGACCAACTGAATGCCTGACTCAATTAATCCTGCAGGCCTCCGTCAGATGTTGCAGTTGTGAGGTATGTTTTGCCTAGTCCCACTGCCTGGATTTATTATTGTTGTTTCCCTTATAGAGAAATTCAAATACCTCCTTGACTGAGCTGTCCACTTCTCCATTTCTGGAAACTGAAAATTTCCTGGGAAGGGTGTTGATGGTCTCAGTGTCCTCCTTGGTCTTGTCCTCTCAGTGCATGGTCTGCTCACTTTCTCCTCCCTCAATTTAACAGCTCAAGTCATCTGCAAGGTGACTGCTTGGGCTTCCAGCATTCATGTTGGCCCTCTCTGTCACTCCTATCCTCTGTATCTCTCTCTGATTTGAGCTTTCAGCTTCTTTATCTTTGCCCACCTCAGTCCACTCCACCCCATCCCATTTTCTCTCATCCAGGGTTTCAGAGTATGAACTTCTTAGTCGGCTATCCAGGTTCAACTTATGGAACATGTGTAGCCTTGTTGTTGGGAAGTTACTCTCCCTGAGCTTCCATTTGGGATCTGAAAACAGAGATAGTATTACTTCCCCTCATGGTGTTACTGTGAATATTAAACAAGATAATGCTTGAGAATTTCTTTGAAATGTGCTGGCCCATAATAAGTACATGAGACATGTCAGCTATCATTGCTCACACTTTTAATCTTTCTGTCTCTGTTTCCACCACTCACTTTTTACTGCACTTTCCCATCACCCATTCTCTTGATGATGTTGATATAGGATAGAGGTGTCAAAATTATAGCTGTAGGCATGAGGAAAAAGCCTAATTTGTCCCAGAGGGATGTGCAAATTTTGGAGGTAAAAAACCATTGTTTTGAATTCCAACTCTTTTATTTACTTGCTGTTTGACCTTGGGCAAATTATTTTGCCTGTCTGAGCCTTGGCTGTTTTGTTCTCTGTAAATGAAATAATAATATATACCTTCCCCCCAAAGGCCACTGCGTGATATAACATACACACCCACATAGACAACCCTACATATACATATGCATAATGACTGATGACAGTCAAGACCCACTCCTGTCTCCTTTTCAAAATAATCTAACAAAAAGGAAACAATATTTTTGAGATTTAGTGTGATTTAATCTACAGAGAAAGGCACTTGTCCTTTCTTGTAAGAAGTTTGAGAGAACTTATAAAAGCATGAGAATTAATCGAGACCCTTGTGTCCATGAGGTGCAAAAGCAATGGTTAGGGAAATTACCAGGGAAGACAGTAAACCCTGGCGGCTCATCAGAAGTTGCAAGTCTCTGCAGCCCCCTAGTGGCCATTTATTGCAGCAGAAAATTCATAGTTAACTGACAAATCACTAGAGTTAATTTGCTTTTGGACAAGATTTATAGAGACAAATAAGGGATGAAGTGGGGAGTAAAAGGGCTGGCATTTTAGTCTTTTCATATTTCAAACAGAAAAAGTATTTTACCAGTGTGAATGTCAACAAAATCTGATGAAAATCCAAACATATATGTGCACATATTAGGAAAATTTTAACTTCATTCCCTTTCCTTACTCTTTTCTTCTGTTTTCTCCCTCCCTCTCTTCCTCCCCAAGGTAGGAACATCTTTCCTTTTCTTTCTGTCAGATCATTCTTTGCCCTTAAACTTGTAAAGTCAATGTATCCAGTCTGAGTTCCAGGGAGAGGCCAGATACCTGTCAAATTAAATGAGTTACTAAACATAGAGCTGGGAGCAAGTCATTCTGAGAATCAATATTCCTTTGTGATTAGGTCTCCCACTTGCCAAAGGTGATGCCACTGTGCTGGAAAGAGCCCAGCCCAGTCCCTGGGAGAGCAGAGGCTCCACTTGGCTACCATCTCCTGTGGGGTGATAGGCAAGCTACTGCAGCCTTCAGGAGCTCAGTGAGGGAGGTTCAATCAACACTGTACTCTGATTCTATTACGAAGCTCCTCTGCAACCTGCCAGGCTGTGAGCTCCTCAAGGGAGAGTCTTGCCTTTTTAGCACTGACAGCACAAGGCCTTGCAATCAACTTTTGAGAAGAAGGAACTGAGGGATTTGTGTGAACCAAAGACTGTAGTTTTTTCTGTGGTCCTAGTGGGCCACTTGTTATAAACGCAGCCATTAATTAGGTTCTGTGTTGGCAGCTCCAGAGAGACAAAAGGAAAGGGAGACCCAAGGTACAGCCCTTACTTTACAAGTGGTGTGTGTGGGGGGAAAGGCCTGGGGTTCTGAATTCTCACTCCCAAGGCTGTAAGCAAGAGCATCCCATCTTTATTCCTTCCAGCTAAGTCATCCCTAGATATTCTTTGCTTGTTATTCATGGAGGAGTATGGTAGAGTCGTGGTTAAGGGGTTGGGGGTCCCATATGGCTGTGCGACCCAGGAAAAATAATTAAATTCTCTATAAGTCAGTTTCTTCATCTGTAAAACTGGCATTAAAAATATTTACCCTTCAGGGAGGTGGCACATGTTCAGACACCGTTCTGAGAAAACGGGGTGACTGGACAGAGGTCTGAAATATACTTGTTGTAGCTGAAGAACAACTCTACGAGACCTCCGCCATCCCCCACCCCCCACTCCGCCCTGCCGACGTTTCCTGTGTAGATGGCGGGATCGCCAGGCTCCCAGGAATGCGTTCAGATAATAGGAGGGTCAGAAAAGATTATGTCTCAGGGACCTCACACAAGCTGTTCTCGGATCCGGCAATGTCGAGATGCGACCCCTCCCCCTCGCCTCCAGTTTTATTCCGGAACCTGCTTTTCCGCCGTCGGACCTGTTTAATGTTTTAAATGCATAATTAGGGATAGTGCTTGATTGCAAGGGGCCGCTTCCAGTTCTCCCATTTGTCCAAAACACGCTCCTGTTCACACAGTAAAGAAATAGGGCAAGGAATCTGGAGGAGGGGAAGGAAGAAGACAGAGAGGCGGGGGAGGGCGGGGTGGGCTCTGAGCTTTTCTCAATGAATGCCGAGGCCTCTGCAGATTTGCATAGAAGCCGACCTCGCCGCGCCATTGGTTGGCGTGCGAGGGGGGCGGGGTGGGCCTGCGAGGGCGGGGCACCTGCGCGGAGTGGGCGCGCGAGCCCCGCCCCCTTGGCGGCCCCGCCCCCTCCCGGCGCCCGCCCGCGGCACCCCCCGCCGGATGAGGGGGGGGGCCCGGGGGGG
>NW_007729663.1:34947-36722 GCF_000696425.1 Galeopterus variegatus
CTGCTAGTGGCGGGCGCCCCGGCAGATGCGATCCAGAGGCTTCGGGGGCGGCAGCGGCCGTGGCAGCTGGCACCTCCCGCCGCCGCTGTCCGGAGGCTCCCGGGGCACCGACGCGCCTTCCGGCAGTCCTCTGGCTGACCACCCGAAGCCGCAGGCGCTGCCGATGGGTGAGGAGCGGGCAGCAAGATCTCGGGCTCCTCTGCCCTGAGCGCTTTCACTCCGCGGCTGCCGCCGGGGCCGCTCTGGTGCCTGCGAACTCCGTGGAGCCACAACGCGGGCGAAAGCAAGGACGCTGCAAACTTGCGCTGCGGCGACCTGAGCCTCCGCTCCGCAGCGCCGGGGCCCCGATCCACGCCCAGAAGTTCAGGGGGCAATGCAGTCCAAAGTCTCCCCGCAGCGGAGGGTCGCTTGAGGGGACGCGAGAAAACAGCTTCCGCCCTCGATTTCTGCCCGGACCAGGGGGAGGCTCTCAGAGGAGCCGAAAGCAACGCAGGAGGCAGCCAGGACAGCGGGCACCAGCTCGGAGCCACCGTTCCCAGCCTGGAAAGTTGCGGGGGACTGGAGGCCGCCCAGAGGACGGACAGACCCCAGCTCCGGCTGCGGGGGCCAGAAGAAAACGGTCCCCAATTGCCACCGCCCTTCAACCGTAGTAGTGTCTCTCTTTCCGGAGCGCAGCGAGCTACAGACGGGGGCGCGGCACCCGGCGCTGCGAGCGACAGGCACAGTGTCCCAGCTGTGGCACACAGTAAGCTTCGGGGTCTCTAGACTCACCCCTAGCTTCCAGCTCCGTTTTACTCAGCCTCCTTGCAGGTGGGGGAAAGAAAGAGAACAGAGTGAACACACAATCCCCCAGAGATCAGGTGGAAGGGGTCGTTCAAAGCCAAGGACCGCGTGGAGCCCCTTCCCATTTGGGGGGAAGCGAAGGGCCCCCGGGAGACCAGTCCGAACAGCCGTCCTCCGGCGGGATGGGATCCATCGAGCTCCTGTGGCTGCTGCCGCCGCTGCTTTCGGCGGCAGCCTCGGGCTCCGGGACCGGGACTGGCCAGCGCGCGGGCTCGCGGGTCGTGGGGCCGCCGCTGCAGCACCGGGAGCCTCTCAGCTATTCACGCCTGCAGAGGAAGAGTCTGGCCGTGGACTTCGTGGTGCCCTCGCTCTTCCGTGTCTACGCCCGGGACCTGCTGCTGCCGCCGTCCCCCTCGGAGCCGAGGGCTGGCAGTCCGGAGGCGAGCGGCTCGCTGGCTCTCGACTGCGCCCCGCTGCTCGAGCTACTCGGGCCGCCGCCCGGGGTCTCCTGGACAGCAGGCGCCAGCTCGCCGGCCCCAGCCGCGGCCCGGACGCTGTCCAGGGTGCTGAAGGGCGGCTCGGTTCGCAAGCTTCGGCGCGCCAAACAGCTGGTCCTGGAGCTGGGCGAGGAGGCGATCTTTGAGGGCTGTGTCGGGCCCCCCGAGGAGGCGGCTGCGGAACTGCTCCAGTTCAACCTCAGCGAGCTGTTCAGCTGGTGGGTTCTCCACGGCGAGGGGCGGCTGAGGATCCGCCTGATGCCCGAGAAGAAGGCGTCGGAAGTGGGCAGAGAGGGAAGGCTGTCCGCGGCCATCCGCGCCTCCCAGCCCCGCCTTCTCTTCCAGATCTTCCAGACCGGTGAGCATCCCCCGCCTGAGCGGGTCGGGATTCGGGTTTTTAGTCACGTCGATTTGCAACCACTATTAACTACCCGCCCCCCCCCCCCCCCCCCCCAAAAAAAAAAAAAAAAAAAAAAAAAAAAAAAAAAAAAAAAA